>NC_056735.1:1960646615-1960851615 GCF_019279795.1 Protopterus annectens
AATTACCTGGATGTTATCAGTTAAAGAACAGGCAGCAGTCCTCGGAAGCCTCAGACCTTCTCTGTTGTTCCATTCAGCACATGCCTGTGCCTCCCATACAGCCTGAAACATGCATCTGGTAACACCAGCTGATGTGCTTTGTCTTGCAGGGGCATGTTGGCCAGTGGTCCTCTTACAAGCAGCACTGGGCACATGCCTATGTGGGACATCACCAGTCAGTTGGCTGGGATCATGGTGTGCAGGCACACTTTCCATAGTCACCACACTTCCCTGTTCCATGCTACCATTCACCAACTGTCCTTCCTCTATGGCCACTGGTGATGCGGTATGTTTAGGCAGAAGAACTGTGTGCTGGATGAGGGGGATACAGGTGGAATGGCAACCAATGGCACAGATTCAGCCCCTGACAACCCTGCCTGTGCCTTAATCATACTTTCATCATCACTGCTATAGACTGTGGCAACACTAACATTTGGTGGATTGCAGGAGTGCAATGCACCTACATCAACACCTGTGGGGAAAGACAAGAACTGTACATTACAAGTTATACAGCACAGCACACATACAGACACACACAGACAAACAGATACACACAAAGACACACAAAGACAGGCAGACACACAGACACAGACAGACACACGCAAACACACACAGACAGACTCACACAGACACACACAGACACACACAGACAGACACATAGACAGGCACACAGACAGAAACATGCTATGGAACCCAATGGCATGCAACATGCATGTGATATGGCAGATGTCATTCAGCTTAGAGAATTATAGTGGTAGTTATCATACATCCCTGAGCTGCACACAACAGCATGCATGTGTTATAGAAGAAGGAATGCACCTTACACATTTATAGTAGTAGTTAGCATACATCCATGTGTTGCACCATTTGTGTTAGTAGCTTATGCCCCATACCTGTAACACAATGCATGCACTATGCACAGTTGCACCGCACTGCCATGTTTTGTGCAACATACCCCACATGTTAACAGACCATCACTGACCTTTGTACATCTGCCACTGATGCTTTGTTTTGGCCACTGCCCCTATGTGTGAGGAGGACATGTGCAGAATAGTATGTGGAGTGAATACTATGTTTGCCTGAGCCCAAGCTTGCATATCTCCCCCAAAGTAGTGCATGTCTGTTCAACATTATTCTGCCTGCCCCTGAGCTGAGTCTACAGACAATGTGCATGTGGCTGTACACACATGTTTGACATGGCTGTCCCTACTTTGCAATGGTGCCACAGACCAGCACAGTTTAACAGTACACTAGCCTGATGTGTGGCATATGACCTTGCCAATCACATGTAGTATGACATGTCTCCTGCTGACGTGTTGAATGACATGCATACATGTGTAACACAATGGTGTCCTTTCAAATATACAGTAAGGTAATGGTGTCCCAATGCAGGGATGTGTTATACTAACATGGACCTTCAACTGACGCAATGTTATCAGTCCACCCTACAAATATGCAGTGACATACTGCACATTGAGCTGATGTGCATAGCCATTGCAGGGCATCATGTGGCTTCACTATTGCTATGCAGTGTGAGTTACAGACACAGTTCATAGCCATGACTGTGTTCAGATACAATACATATCTAATGTGGAATGTGACCCATGTCACTGAGGTGTATACACACTAAACTCTAATGTGGAATGTGTGACACAGGTCAGTGTAGGGTATACAGATGACACCCCTACACATCTGCAACCATATTGCTGATGCCTGGCAACTATGCCCAGATATGGCTAACTTAGCAGTACTCCGTGTCCCACATGCCATTTGTGTGCCTCACACACATGAGGAGAAAGCATGACAGTGAAGTCTGACACCAGCAAGGTGAATGTACTGTATCTGTGGCCTGCTGTGGTTGTATGTGTATGTTGTGCAACACATGTATCTATTTGGATACTGTATAGGTGAATGCTTTCATGTCTTGACACACTCAAGATGTTCAAGACATGTTATGTGTTGGTTTTGATCTCATACCTACACAAGCTGTGCACAGGCCTGTATGATGTTTAGTGTTTCACATCTGCAATATCACCATTACACAAAGGCCATAGTTGTATTGTGTCAAGCCAATGTACAACAGGGTGTATACACATGTACATCACTTCTACTGCATGTGTTGCTTCAAGTCTCCGGCCATCCTCCATGGCCATGTGTATACATGTTTTGTCCAATGGTTGTGATGGGCACCTATGTCACATGTCAGTGTTATCCCATATGACATACACCCAGAGATGTCATATGTTCCACTGAGGATAGGGTTATGCAGACAAAGGGTGGTATGTTTGGGATGTGAGATATCATGTTTTGCAGGATAGTTGAGCAGTGTTGCAGTCAGCCCACTACATGTCATGGACATGTCAGATAGCACATGACATTGTGTGACATTCTTAGCATGGGTATAATCCACAAGGGTGAATCCTGTGGGCTGGTCATACTCCAGCTCCAACACATTTAGAGTGTGTGTACACATATGCTCTCTGTATAGTACTGTTTGTATTCCCCAAATGTGTAATGTTGATCTGTAGTACCTGTCCCTACAGTGAACCACACCTCCACCATTGTATTCACAGCTGTCCACACATCTGGCATTGACAGTTTGTAAGGTTTAGTGTAGGTGTTTCATATAGTCTTCAGTCATTCCACATGGGTAACCACTGTGATGCATTGCAGGTCTGACCAGTGTATATTAACATGACCACCGTACATTATGTGTACGTGTGTTAAATGGCCACATGGCAGATAGCATGCAATTAATATGGTCTGTGCATTATCAAGCCTGGTAAATAACAATCTCACCTGCAACAGGCTGATGTCACTGCAAAATGCCAGAGGTACCTAAATAGGAGTGTCACAGCAGTAAGATCATTATCCACACCTGTGTGATAGCTACAGGGTGCAATGTCTATGTTAGCACATAAGCCAATACAATAGACCATACTATGGAGTATGCACATCTGTGCATACATAGAGTAGCAGACTATAGTATGTGGCATGTGTGCGTACATGTCTTGCATATGATGTTACATTATATATTGTACAGTAATACATGTAACTATATGAAATATAGTTGTGTTACTTGTGCTGTAGTGACTTACCAGGCAACTCCAGGCTCGGTGGTTGAGAGACACCCACCTCCACAATACCAGCTAAAGCTAGTGAATGGAGGTCTGCAGGTGTACCCAGGTTGGCCAGTAGCTCCTCAGTTCGTGTGAGTGGGGGCTGGGTGAGTGGCGCCCCCACCTGTTGCACCTTGTTCCTTGGTGATTGCATTAGCATGCTGTTTTGCCCATCTTATGAGGGCCATGCAGTGTCAGCGCACCTGCTGATAGGTGCGATTGTGGCCACCAACATCATTTACCATCCTACAGAGTTCCTTCCACTGGGCATCCCACTACTGTGCATCCTGTGGCACATGGCTTAAGTGTGTTACATGGTTGTTGAGGAGGTATGGGATGAGGACCTCATCCTCCAAGTGGGTATATGGTGGCAGCCTGGCACGTGGCATACCTGGAAGACATAATGATGGAGACAGGTCACAGTACCTCACAGAGAAGTACAGAAGTACAGCTGAACATACATGAGTATCACATTTATTAAGATTACAAATATGTCTTTGCAAATGTACATGACACTAACATCACTGACATGTTTAACCCATACACATTTGACACTTACTGGTGATTTGATGTTATCACCATATATGTGTGTGTCAAGTGATGACATTGCTCATACTCCATGTGGATGTCTTGATGTGGGCATGTCTGTTTTCCTGTACTGGTGTCTTTACCTAGCAGCACATGCCTGGATGTGTTCACATTAATGCAATAGACCTTAATGTTGTGTATATGTCACATATATAGTCATACACAGCTTTAAGGGGCGTGACCTGTGACCCTGCAGACTTGCTCACAGAAAGTTTTACATGTATGTGTTTTGCCATATATATCTACATGGCACTGTACAGCTGTTTAGCATCCTGCCATGTATTACCCATGTTGCACATGTGAAACACATGGGACAATGGCTAGCCTGATGGTATTTGCAGGGTTGGATATCAACTATAGCATGTATGGTCATAGTGAACTAGTAGGTTATATGCTCTGGGACATTTATGAGCCTAGGCTGAAAGGTTACCTAGCTGTAGCCAACAGACAGGGACATTTCAGTGGCCAGTTCAAACAGTGCCACAGAACTGATCCACAGGGTTACTGATATATTTGCCATGCAGTCCTCACACCATGTCACAAAGAGGGGCAATGTGCAGCTTCATTGGACAGGGATGCATAGTATGGCAGGAGTATATAAAGTGTATGGGACAGAGATCTGTCAGGCATGTTGTGATCCTTGTACTAGAAAGGTGGATGTCCATGAAGTATGTGTTTATTTGAAATCAGGATGTGTAAGTGTAGCATGTTCAACAACTCTGGGTTGGACATGTCTTTATTCAGGGTAGGCATCGTGTTACATAGTGGAGCTAGGGATTGGGAAGGCCAGTGTAGGCCATCTGAACTTGGCCAATAATCCTTAAAGGAGATATGTGATCTATTATGGGTCACTTGAGTGCTGAATATGGCTGAACAATGATCTCTATATTCATGGATGGCACCCTGTCATGATTAGTGGTGCCACATGCGGCTACCTGTCTGGTGTGG
This sequence comes from Protopterus annectens, assembly GCF_019279795.1. Classification (NCBI taxonomy): domain Eukaryota; kingdom Metazoa; phylum Chordata; order Ceratodontiformes; family Protopteridae; genus Protopterus; species Protopterus annectens. Next base: position 1,960,651,310 of record NC_056735.1, read on the forward strand.
TGAAGTAACTATCAAAGGAAAGACTACTGTCCAGCTGCATTCCATACACTCACAGTTTCCATTATGTTGACTGCTGCCTAGGTGGTAGTTCATGGGTACATTGTTTTTAACATAGGGGATGATAATGCAATACTTAGCTGTCAAATTGTGGCCATACGTCACATACCACACATTGACCCATAAATTTTGACCGCAGCACACATTGAGTCAACTATTGCTCCTAGTTCATAGTCATTTGCAAACATCAATAGGCAGATGCCTTCTGTGTTAGTCTGTGTGGTATAGATAACAAAGAGAGGGAGTACCAGGAATTAACCCTGTATTACTGTGGCTGGCACTGGTTTGATATGCATGTGTTAGTCAGACACCTTCTGTAGTGTTGGTTCTGCCAGCAGTCTAGTTGCCAACCACTCCTGTGACATAAGGATATACACCTAGTTTACTAAGTGTAGCTGGAACACAGAATGGGTGATGGTGGCCTAAGACCTGGCAATGTCATGATATGCTGTGTGAATCACCCTTACTGTCATCTACATCTGTACTGACTACATCAAATAAGTTGATCAAGGTTCATGGCCTTACAAACCAGATTCAGCAGGGTTGTAGTGCACTATTTCCCATTATCAGTGTTATCTCCCCCTTTGTGGGATGTGATAACTGTTGCTGTTCACCATTCAATGTGTACACAGCCTGACATGAAGCTATGATTGAACATGATGTGTATGTGGAGAGCAAATTGTTCTGACATTTCTGTAGGATAGACCCTGGGATGTTGACAGATCCCATGAAAGCTGTATGTACGGCTTTAGAGAGTGCAGCTTGTACCTGAATAGTTGTTATTACAATGGATCTGTAGTGTACATAGATATATAAATATGTGTACCTGTTGGAGGGAGGTGGGAGTGGGTTTAGGTTCTCCAAGACCCTGTCTGTATTAACAGGTGCTATTTCTGTAGGTGCAGTACTTCCCATGCCATAGTGCTGTGAAGCACAACAGGTCTTGCTGTTGCCATTACAATTCATGACACAGCTATAGAATGCTCTGTGGTTGGCCTCATAATATGTGGCTGATTAGTTTCACAGTAGCTTTGTGTGGTTTTATATGGTGTATCTGCATCTTACTGAGGTTGACCAGGGATCACCTCCACTCATGTGTGTTCACTCTTGCAACAGTTACTACATTCTGTGGTACACATTAAGGCAGGGTACCACCAGTTTGCTTTCTTGTTTGTGTTTGTTTGAATCTGGGTTCTGTTTCAATGGCACAATCATTACACTTATGTGAGTGCTTAAAGTTCATTTGTATAAGATTCAGCATTTGCACATGCATTGTCCATCTGCATGGGTGCCATGACAGTCACCACTTCACTCTTAAGAAGCATAACACTGGCTTTGGAGACTGACTATCTGTAGCATACTGTTAGTCCTGTTTGTGTGACTATGGTGATCCAGGTCATTGGGGTTGATGAAAACCAACATGCACTGAGTGCAGATATTGATACATGAGGGGGTCTTCCCAGTTCATAATGGAATAGTTGAGAGTAGCCATTATTATGATTTTCTGTCTCAAACCTAATATTCCCCATTACAGCACAATATGACAGTTGGGAATTCTGAGGCATGGTGGGTGATCTGTCGCAAGGTGCAATTTGGATTCCACTTTGGCACAAAGGTAGTTGTTCAGCATAATGCATCTGAAGTTATGCAAGTGAAACTAGCATGGGGGTGTACATATCCTTCAGGAATATGGACACACCTGTGGCCCATGTGTTCTAATAAAGGATAATAGGCAAGAGGTGAGGTATGTTTTATAACATAGTCATGCAGGTGTGCTCTCCAGAGCGTTGAAACATGTCTCAGCCACTGCACAGATATGTTCTCCATGTTAAAGATTGATATAAGTGAGTCCATACTGGGTTTCTGAAATGTATCATTGAGTAGCGAAACCTGCAGTTTATTGCTTGTCTGTCCCTGTTACAGTAGTGGACTTTCACTTGAACTTTGCATGATGAAGGCACTATAGGGGAAGCATGAGCCCTAGCCAGTATCCAGATTCCCAGTGGCGACAGGTGCAGGCCATGTCTGGCAAAGCATCATGGTCTGTCTGCCAACCATGTTATCCCAGGCAGAGAGATACTGGAAATCCTTTGCATTGCTCTAGTACATTAGACAATTGTGGAATACAATCCTTTTGTCCCTGTACTGCAGTATCATTCTGGCCAATGGCAGAATGCTACCCAGGCCTTGGGACATACCTACATGGGCTACAAGACCTGACAGTTCCTACATGTGTGTTTCCATGCAGTCCAGGCCTCTGTATCACAGGTCCTGCACAACAACATGGAATATGTCAGGGCAATGTGTATAGTTCAAAAGGTGGTCTGAGTGTATGGGTATGTGGCTAATCATGGCAGACAAGCAGCTGACAGTATGTTTGCCCTCGTATAGCTTGGTGTGTAACATAGTGCTAAAGTTTGCATTCACAAATGAATACTGTTGGGCATGTTTCCATCCACATGTTCTGAGGTGTGGCACAATTATGCAAACTATGTCATACAGTTTGTGTATTTTGTTGTCTGTCTATTCCAGCTTGGGAGGTCACTTGCTTGGCCAGATACTTAGAAGTCTCTGTGAATGTGTGTGATTTCTGGTAGTATGTGTGGTTGTCCTTACTGTGCTCTGGTAAGGGTATGTGTTGGTTGTGATGATGAGATGCATGTGTTAACCTACACCTCATGACTGTCCAGTCCAGTCATGGCTGTAGACTGGACTGCCTTCCAGCTTACGGCTGTAGCTGCATACCAGACAATGTGTGGGGTGTGATGTTAGGTGGGTTTGGCAGTGTACATGTCATAGAGATTACATTCCCCCAGGATGGCCACATACACAAAGCTGACATTAGTAAACACTAGTAACTGATTAGTGGACATGCCTGTATGAGCATTCAGTACTACAAGTACCAAGTACTGTATTTAGTGTTCTTATAGCTTATGAAGATGTTGTAGACAGTGATGCTCACAAGTAATTACTTGTGGTATGGACATGACAACACTGGCTATTACAGAAACATAGTAGCTACCTTTAGCAGCAATCCTCCTATGAGGAGCACATCACATCCTGATAGTTGATTACAGATGATGTAAGTGTCTACAGGTCTGTTTCCTTTTCTGGGTGTTTACTCACATATCCACCAGAATCATGACCTCTGTTGGGCACAGACACCCACTCCCCAAACAGAGTCATGTATCAATAGACTCTGCTGCCACTATCAACATGATCAGGATATAATAAGATAGTGTAAGCCATCACCTATGAAGCAGCTATTGCACATAGGCAGCAGTCTCCTACAGCTTACACTCCTACTGCAGATGTTACACTGGAGTTAAAGATGATATGCAACCTATTTCATTACCAGCATTGTGCAGTACCTTACATACAGTATTTGCAAGCGGCTGTTAGGTTGGCAATGAGAGGCTAGGCTACACAAACCTGAAAGTTCAACCAGTGTGTCTCTACTCTCAATATCCACTCTATATGTAGGTGGGCACAAAGCCAATTGGCCCAACCCTGTAACAAGGGTCACTGCACATTTGCATAACATGTACACATGTCCAGCTGTTATTGCTTGCAAACAATACTAGAGAGGTGGATATTACATGTGTTATGTGCATGGATAGTTACCTAGCTCTTCCAATTATCTTTGCTATCATGCTGCTAAACTGTCAGATGAATACAAGTCATATGTATACTGTTATTGAGTATTGTAATTGCCAATAGACATAACTAATGTTTGCATAACATAACAGAAATGCTATGCAAAATGGAATACAGATCTGCCTAAAATACTGTACATTACACAGTAATTGGCACAATATCCCACAATGCAAACCATATTTGCACAGCAAGCCCACCTTTGACATGTTCATCTTACTTATACACCCATACATATGTCTACTGTTACAATATATCGACATATACTATCCCCTGTTATAGCACATACTTGTTGGACCAACCCTGACACTGACAGTGGCTGGAAGAGAATTGGCGAGTTCCAAGCCCATATATATCATCCTTTGTGGTGTATGAGGAGTTTGCCTTGTGACCTACAGCAGTTCACACATAGAATACTACAAGCATTACTACTGCTCAACAATGCATCTCTACAAGATAGCTATTTCCACTATATGCACTGATTACACTGTACATTTTACAGAACAGGTACTACATACACAGACATACTAAATGTTATACGTACCTTCTTAGTAATTGGAAGTGTTATTGACTGGTATATTACTCATTTTCGGTTTGTGTTTCAGTATTTTGTACTGTTCTACAGGTAGATACAGATGGTTTGAATGTGTGATAAGGCATCCTTTTATAGTTAGAGATCAGTAACATGTGATATCCTGATAACCAGTTGGTGTTCCTAAGTAGTTAATTACATGCACATCAGCTGTGCAGCTACTGCCTTAGCCAATACCATGGCAACAATGGAGTATAATTGAGTACTCCACTTGAGCATTGTCCCTTTGCCTTACTTGTGAGGAAGACAGCCTGGAAATGTTGTTTGAAATCTATTGCAACAGCTGTATGGAGACAAACACTAATATATTGTGTGTAATGCCTAGAGGATTTGGTCTAAATGTGAGTACTGTTGTTATATTTCTGAATATTGCTACTTGTGCAGGCTTTGGGCAGCCACGGTGGTGCAGCAGTTAGTGTTGCTCCCTCACAGCAAGAGGTTCTCCGGTTTGATCCTCGGCTGGGATGCCTTCTGTGTGGAGTCTGCATGTCCTCCCTGTGGTAGTGTGGGTTTTCTCTGGGTGCTCCGGTTTCCTCCCACATCCCAAAGACATGCTGTAGGTGAATTGGACACTCTAAATTGGCCCTAGGTGTGAGTGTGTGCCTTCTGTGGAAGGTTGGGTGCCAGGCTGGCAACTTGACACTGTAAAACTCTACTGCCAATCATGAGCAGACAGGTGATCCGCTGTGGCGACCCCTAACCGGTAAAAGCCGAAAGAAGAAGCTACTTGTGCAGGTTTTGTCTGTACCTAATACTTCTGCATATGTTTCAGTCTGGCCAGGATGTTTGACCAGCTCAAGACTGCATGGCTATGCATATAATGTTAGGGGGTTAACAGCGTGCTTACCAGACATCTTTAGTTTGGTGTTAATGTGTATCATACTGTGCTGATAATCAGTAATCGGTAACATTCCTGCTGTAATTACTTTTCAACTCTCTGAAACGGGAATAGTTCAAACAAACCCTGTAACATCAGAAGCTGTTCCATTGTATAACAGCAACAATTTCACATAGGGCTATGTTAGTGTGTCTGTGTCCAGGTATGTTAAGGTTTCAGCAGATGTCGTACAGTGGGTGAATAATTGGTTATGGTATGACAGTATGTATTGTTGTAATTTGTTTGGGTGTGGGGGAGATGTTGGTGGGTGTACATAGCAGATGCAGGTGTGTAGGAACCACTTTTATACATCTTTTATATGTGTGTGGGGGTTCTTTCCCTATGTGAACACCTATTCCTTAGTGGACTAATACTATGGTAATTTCAGGCTGATTCATTAAGGCACTGTTAAATGCTTCCTGTATAGCATACAGGTGCTGTTAGTCCTTGAATCCTTTTGGCAATACATCGGAATGTAATAAAGTTTTGCTAAATGAAAGCTGTCTGTGTATTTCTGTCATGGATATTTGCAGTCATTGTAGTTATGTTGGTGACTGTGTCCATGGAACATATTTGTAATAGTGTATTGGCATATACTCTTCATATGTTATGTTCATATTGTTTGGGGGGACAGCAAGCTATTGCTATGGTCCATGTTATACTCAGATATGAACACTTCAGATGCTGTATACACACACACAGATATATATATATATATATATATATATATATATATATATATATATATATATATATATATATATATATATAATATATATTATTGCATATATTTATCTGTACCTCCATAGATGTGTAGATGTTTTTAACCTATCTATATATCTACATATATATGTATATCTCTATATATCGACATGTATCTATGCATCTCTCTCTCTCTCTCTCTCTCTATATATATATATATATATATATATATATATATATATATATATATATATATAGCATACACCTTTCATTGGGTACATGGTGGTTTGTCCTATTTCCACACAATCCTCCCTTTTGTGCTTTAACCCGTCTGAATATACAACTGGCATAGGTAGCTTAGTGGTAGCTTACCCTGAGTATGGTATATATGGTTGCTGGTTCTAATCCTGGAAAGGGTTATTATTTTACCTCTCAGAGTAGGCACTGGTAGAGAAAGTGTGAATACCATGCATTTATGTGGTTGTAAGCAGGTTTGCCCATGGACTTCGCAACGTTTAGCAAAGACTAAACCTGTGAAGCCCTTATCTATTTAACCATGTTTAAGTGCGGCTTACCATCACACAAACCTGCACAAACCCACTTACAACTGCTTAAAAGTACTTTAATCCACCTGCATCCATCAGCCCTTATTCTGGCTCTCAAAAACAGCTCTTGAACATGGGACCATGAACACCACAGTTACTGACTTTACCACTAAGGCATCTGAGATATGTACAAATGTTATGGTGCTTAGAATATACATTTTACAACAGGCATTCCTCACTACTGAAAACAAATGTGACAGCCAGTTGGTGTACATATGTATAATACATGTTAATGTTCATATGTTTGTGGAATTAGGTGTTGCAATGTGACATGACAGGGTGTATTATGGATTAGAATGGTTCTTGTTTTGTGTCCTTTTTATATTGCCTCCACACTCCATGTATACCCCTCCAGTTCACTTATTGAACATCCAACCCAGGCTCTTCTTGATGCATGATTTCATTACCCATTATTCCTCCCCCACCACAATCTCCACATACACAACAACCATCCCTTCTATGGTGAATTAAGTTACTATTAATAGTTATAATACCAGAGCTGCATGTGTTTTGTGTACACTTCAATTCCTTTGGATTCCTTCTGTGTCACGAAGTGTATTCATAGATGTTTATATATATATGGCTATAGATGCAACTGTATATAGATATATATATATATATATATATATATATATATATATATATATATATATATATATATATATATATATATATATATATATATAGATATAGATATATATGTATATATCTATGTGCAGACATCACTGATGTATATATATATATATATAATATATATTTAGTATTAATTTGTAAAAGTTATACATATGTAGACTTGTATATTTTGAGTCACAAACTAGAGTACATTACAATGTACTGTACATATGTACACAAAATGACTGTCCAATTTGTGGTCAGTACTGTGGAATGCCTATAGTATATGATGTAGTCTAAAGACCATGAAACATGTATACAGCTCAGATGGCTTAGTGGTAAGTTCCATGACTATAGTGTGCATGGTCCAGGGTTCAACACCTGTGATGCTTTAAAATTCTTTTTTACTCCAGAGTAAGGCTCATTTAAGCAGTTGTAAGCATGTTTAAAAGTGTTTGTGTGACATTAAAGCAGCAGTTAAACAGTTAAACAAACTTTAAAATGTATAACCTGTGCATGCAAACATGGCCACATCTGCTAATTACTCAGGATATATACATCTCACTATGTGCTTACATAACATTACATTCTCTGTTGACTTTACTCTCCAGCACACATGGGTTTATGTGGGTGTTTCAAATTTTATTACACTGACGAATATTAACTATATATGCAAGCTGTGGTTAAGGTATACTTTTTAACATGATAAACATCCCTGACTTTATTGGGATTTGAACCTCGAATGCATAGATACTATGCAAATGTGACCATTACACTATTGACATTAACGTTGCTTCTGCCTGTTTCCTATTTAAATGATTTCTATGTGTTAGCTAGGATAAGCAAAGGGCGGAGGCACCCAAACCCACTGAGCTTCACTTACTCTTGAAATAAAAACATATAACAAATGAAATGAGAGACTATAAATTACATTCCTAACTACATTAGGCATAGCCCCTCACTGACACACTTCAAGGGAAACCTTGATGTGTGAATGGGTAACAGAATATACACCCCTGGTATCATGTGTCCCAGAACCATACAGCCAGGGGGTGGGGGAGCCCCTCCAGTTTTATAGTTGCAATACCTGTTGGGGAAATTGAATGGTATTTATTTTTCATGTTAACATGCCCTCTTTAGATCACTAAGTGCCCCTATGACCCTCCACCATGCCATTCTTCAACAGCTTCTGGCAACTCTGCCTGGAATGATTTCATTGGCTATGCTTGACAGAGGCTCAGTTACTTCATCAATGGTGTGGAGAAAGCCAACACACTGCAGCTATGCTTCTAATTTCCCTTGGGCAGATAGCTTACTACCTATCTGTGAACCTCTAAAGTGCAGGCCATCACAGCCATAATATGTGAATAAACAGAGCTTTCAGATCACAATATACAGTGAAATATCACCATGTAGTCAGAAAACAGTTAAGTACAGCAAGAACATACAGAACACTGATACTTAATCACTCCAAAAGCCTATGTTGGAAGCTAGTGGACTTGTATAAGTGTAAGGCTTTATATTGCTTACCAGTAGGTCACCTACAGGAAAGATGAGAAACAAGCACAGATGGGAAACATGCATACAACACTACCATACCGGCTTATGTGTCATCCTTAGGCTTTGGAATACTGGCCAAGGCTATTGGCACCCCCATGGTGCCTTTTTTAGGGAAGTCTCAAAGGTGAATCCCACCTCTGTAAACAGCATAATTGCAGAATCAATGAGGGTTATGCTACTCAACACCAGGGGTTTTGATCACAACATGCACGCACTCACAGCATTCCTCAGTATGGACAATGTCAACATCTGTGCAGTAACTGAGACTTGTTTTAAGGCTCCTGAGAGCACACCAGCACTACCAGACTACAGCCCATACCACACATTTTGGACACAGAACATGGACTGACGCAGACATGGAGGGGGTATATCCATATTCATCAGGGATACCTACACCTCCAGGTTAGTGGGGCAGCATGATACCTCTGAGATCATCCATGTGCAGCTAACATCAGCCACAACTGCAATGCAAACTGTGGCCTGCTACAGCTCACCCTCCATGACCCAGGACCACCACTCCACCTTCCTGGAGACAGTGGAAAACATGACAGTCCTACCACACACCCTGGTATTGGTCGATGTCAACTACCCTACAATTAACTGGGAAACTTACTCAATTACTCACTTCCAGGCCCAGCGCTTCCTGGAATTTATCACCTCATATGCCCTGTATCAGATGGTAAACTCCCTAACAAGGGGTGGAAACATACTAGAAGTGGTAATCACCAACATGTGCGACAGGTGCACCACAGCAGAGGTAAACCAGTCACTGGTTAGATCTGACCATGAACTATTCACTGTTTCCACACCCAACCATCTCCCCCACCCATGGAAACCACAGTGTATACCTTTCCTACAACTAAATTCAACTACTAGAGACAGGGGTGGGGGTTTCACAGCCCCCATCCTAAGGGAAAACACTGCTCAAGATACAGCCAGGTTTACAAATGCACTCTATAAGCACCTACAAGGATGTATGGATTGTGCCATCAGTGGTAAACCAAGACTCACTCCTCCTAGACAAGGACACCAGTCTGGTGGACCCCTGCAATAAATAGGCTATACAACAGAAGTAGGACAGTAGTCCGGAAAAACAGCAAATCCCAAGAAGGGCAGACATCTGTGACCAGTATTAGTAAGAAACGAAGGTCCCTCATCCAAGGTTAACATCAACAGGAAAATAGGCAAGGATTCGAAAGATAACCACAAAGCCTTCTTTGGCTATGTCAAGGATCTAAGTGGTAACACACAGATGTGTACTGTGCCAGTGCAATATAGCACAAAATATACTGACCCTACTGATATCGCCAACATCCTTGCAGATACATTCAGTGCAAACTTCACCCCCTAAAGAGCCCACAACAATACCCGAAAAGTACAGTATCCCAGACATCAGAGACACACAGGTGGAAATGGCCCTCTCTAACAGCAATCCACAGTGTCAATGGAGGCAGATGGTGTCCCAGACTGCATCTTGCAAACACTACAAGACAAACTGACCCCCCACCTAATTAAGCTTTTCAACCTCAGCCTCTCCACAGGTTACATGCCCATATAATGGCACATGACAATGGTTATTCCACTCCACCAAGGTGGAAACACAACTGACAATGGTAATTAACATCCCATAAGCCTGACTAGCCTGGTCTGCAAAGGTATGGAGCACATCTTCATGCCACTCATTAACAAAGACATTGGTAACCTCCAAGCACTTGACCCAACCTAGGTCAGCTTGGTTGAATGCAGTTCATGCCTACTGAACTTGTTTGACATCTTACAGACAGTCACCAAGACATTAGATGAGGGGAGAGGTGGTTCACACATACTACCTGGATCTTGCCAAGGCTTTTGACACCATTCCCCACTCAGGCATTATTGATAAACTCACCAGCCTGTACATACACCCATATATCACAGAATGGTTTGCCAGCGGGCTTACACACAGAACCCACATGGTACGTCTAGCGGTCTCCAGATCCAACTCTTAACCAGTCATGACTGGTGTCCCACAGGACTCAGTCCTGGGACCCCTACTGTTTGACATATACTTCTCAGAGGTACAGACAAACACAGGTGGACTACGGCAGACCATGTTTGGCAATGATGGCAAACTAGGAGCCATACTTGACAGTCCAGCTGATACAGACATCCTTCAGGGGGCTTCACAGAGACCAACACAGGGGGCCAAACTCATGGCCTCCAGCTAAGTGCCACAAACTGCATGGTCATTCCATTGTGGAATATTAAGCACCTACATATTAACACATATGTGGCAGCCACTTTAATACAGATGAGGTAATAGGGTATCTGGGGACTAAGGTAGATAGCGATCTCTCCTTTGACAATCATACCTCCAAAGTAGTTAGGGTATCCTTCTATGTAGACCATCTGATTACTAAAGGGTTCGCATCTAGACATACTGAGGTTATAGTGCCCCTTTACTCATCACTCATCAGTCCCATCATAGAGTATAATAACCCATTTGGAATGTACCTCAGAAGATACATCCAACAGCTGGATGGTCCACAAATGTACCTCGCCAAGAGGATTACTGGCCTCAAACATATGTCCTATGCAGCCAGACTGAATAAACTCCTTCTTTATTCAGTGGCATCTCGTTTACTCGGAGATGATTTCTGCTGGCCAACAAAGCCATGTCAAACTCAGGCTTAATGGATATGCTCTACCTATGGGAATCCATGTCACAGTGAGCCACATGATGTAGTGAGCTGAACCTTGCCACAACAATAACTGGAAGATGCTGGAGGGATGGATTCCTGTCACAAAAACTCCCCATGCTTTAGAACAACATCCCTAATTATATTATACAGAGCCCCTCACTAACACTCTTCAAGAGAAACCTTGAAGAGTGGATGGGGAAAAGTAGATACACCCCAGAGATCCTGCCATTGCCACTGCTCCACAGAGGGACAGTTAATGAATCAATGGGGTGGCAAAAGCTGACACATTTTTCTAGGCTTATGAATGCCCTCAAGCAGTTAGCCAAGTACCTACCTATGGACCTATGAACCTATATATACAGTATCAGCACATGCTGATAGCTTAATTTACTGTTCAGGTGTTGACTTACCTTGTGCCAATAGCAGTTGTGTGTGCAATAATTGAGGGCTGCCTGTGTTGGATGCACACAATAGACTGCCTATACATGATAATTTACAGGTAGTCTTGTGTGTGTGCCATCCATTTTTACTGTGCGTGCAGGGGGAGAAAGGTATCAGTCCCTAGGTGCAGTGTGTGTGCTATACGTTCCCTCCTTGCCAAGGCATGGGCATACTGGGCATGCCTCCGTCTGCCTACTGGGTCTGGCTCAGGGTGTTCGTGGTCTGAGTACCTCTGTGATTGTGGGGCCCTTGGCAATGGTGGTGGGCTGTAAGGGCCTTCACCATTCTGTCCCTACTGCAGCTGTTTCTGCAGAATCATATTGTGTAGCATGGCAAATACTATGAAGATGTGGGCACACATGCCTGGAGAGTACTGCAAGGCTCCACCAGATATGTTCAAGCAATGGAAGCGTGATTAAGCATCCCAAACACATGCTCTATGATGATTCTGGTTTGTGCATGTGCCTCATGGCATTCCTGCATGGGTGTGTGTGCATTTCTGATGGGAGTCATCATCCACGGTTCCAGTGCATAGCCAGCATCCCCCACCAGGTGGCCATATGGGATGTCCCCCTGGCAAATACCTGATACAGCTGTGAGGCATGCCAGATGTGGGAGTCGTGATAGCTTCCAGGGCTGCCAGCACACACATCTATGATAATGCCCTGGGCATTGCACATGACCTGGCAATTGATGGGGGGGGTATCCCTTGCGGTTTATGTAGCACCTACCCTGCTCACCGGGTAGTGACTTGATGTTTATGTGCATGCAGTCTATTGCACCCAGTACCTCTGGGTATTCTGCCACATGGTGGAAGAGACACATATTGCTGGCCAACTCCTCCTGCATTCAAGGTAAGTATATGTGCTCATTGGCATGTGGTAACATGGCATCCAGGAACTGGTGAAGTACCCTGGATGCTGATGCCTGTGAGATCCCCATGATATCCCCAGTTGGCCTTTGAAAGGTACCTGTAGCTAGTATTCTCAGGCTTACACATACCTTCATATCCATTGGGATGGGTTCCCCTCTGCTTGTTCTGGCTCTGAGGCGTGGCTTTCACGGCTCCACAAGTTGCTGTAGGGTGTCCCTGTCCACCCTGTAATGCTCTACTATCTCCAGATCATGTAGCCCCTGGTAGGTTACCCTGGGTCTGAACACTCTTTTCCTCCTCTGTTGTCTGAGATGGTTGTGTGCATCATCCTCCACACCAAGTTCAGTTTCCAACACATGCTGGTAGATCAAAGCTATGGCAGCCTCTAACATGTACATACTAAAAGTTCCTCATCTGTATACACCAATGGTGCAAAGTGTATGGGAATACACGTGTGTGTGAGGTGCTTTCATACTTTATACTATTTTGCTATGGATGCTGCTGATGTCATTGGGTGTGTATCAGCAATTCCAGCTGCAGGGTATCTTAATTATGGGTTTTACAGTGAGTACTGCAAGTGTGGGGCCTTTAGTGTGGAGTTATGCTTGCCTGCCTTGATTAATCTGTTGCCCTTTAATTCACTTTTTAACCTGGATCCCCTCCCATTATCAGGCATGCATCCACCTGTCGTCTTTCTTGTTTTGTACTTTCCCTACCCAGTAATGTGTTGCAAAATGTGTCTTGTAGCTGATATACTGCAAATCCACTTTGTTCTACTGTAACACTTTACTGTTTTCTTTGCAGTACAGCCCTTCCCCTTTCCTGTTCTGCAGGTAGCTGCTTGCAGCCTTGTTAGCTGTTGTCAGTGGCCCATTGTAGGTTCCTAGGTGTTAATTAGTCATTTGTACTCCAATTTCCCTGCAGCAGCATTTCCTTATTTCTTTCCTATATCCTTCCTGTTTCAGCTCCAGTGAGTGCCGGGCAAACCCATTTACCAGGTTTAAGCACGTTTTCATCTCCGTTCACATGCATACTTGGTTACATTGTGTACTCTCAGCTAAGCAAAGCTTATAGCCAGTTTGACACACCCCTATCTTGCAGCTTTGCTTGGCTACAGGCAAATCTGATTAGCAATGCTCCAATGTGCTTACAGCAAAGGTGACACACCACTCTCTTGATGTCATCTTTATCTCTAGGGCACACCTTGGTCTTATAACGCTACACTGTGAGGTGCATCCTTACACCAGCGGGGAATCTGTGATTCACTATTACTCCTCTCATTTGGATGGTATTGCCCACTAATTCCTAGCTACCATGCATAACACTGTCACAGCCCCTTAGCAACCCTTGCGCCATGGTGTGGTGTAGCATGCCTGCCATTCACTATTATGGGGAAATCAAGATATGTGTTACATTGCAGTTTTATTCTATATTTTTCTATTTTCCTTGCAATCCCATTTGCGCTCCACTGCCCTGCACTTCCACTTTGCTATAGTACGAATATAAATATTAAATGTTAATTTTATATTTTGTACATTTTTTATTCCAGTGGCTATATATTTAGCCATTGGCATATATTAACAATATAATACATGTGTTTGGTCGGCTGTCATGGCTCCGATTTTATGTTTGCAAAAATGTAAACCGTTTTTTTACAGTTTACATTTCTGCATTCTTACACTACGCCTACACCACTTCCTGGATCACTACATACCTTCATTTGCATGCTACACTGCTGCACATGGGTTCATTAGCATACAAGGCCCAGGAGCTGTGGGGGTGTAGCGTACGCAGGTAGTGCACACAGGAACAGCTCGTACCTGGATTGCTCACCGGCCATATTTGGTGTTGGAATGCCAACGCTATGCCTGCACCTGGCATAAGCTTTATGAATCTAGGGGTATGTCTTCTTAACTACTTATTAAATAGATAAGTCTTTCTGTATTGATAGTCAATCAAATGAGGAGAAGGAATAATCTCACTTAAGACAAGTTTTAGAACAGCTACTTCTAAGTCCTCAATCAAATGTAAAATAGCATTCATAATATTCAGTGGAGTAAATAAAAAGATGATTACTCCCAACATGTGCAATAATATGAATCTACTTAGGTCTAACTTTTAACAATCATGGTATGAGGTCAAAAAGATCTGGTAACTTCAAGCCTGATAGCAAGGAAATGGTAACCTTTTCCTTATCTAGATTAATTAATAGTGTCATTGTCTAAGAGAGGAATCCTCAGTTATTAAAACTTTATTATGCTTGTTACTATCTACAGTATCATGTTTTTGATCATTATTTGAATCTAGGGATATTGAGTGAAAAGTCACTACATGGTGTCATCCTAATTTCCTCTCTTAGATGTGTATTACCTAAGATAATTTGCCACTCATCATTAGTTTTTTTTATTTTATCTGAAATGTTATTCTTATAATCTTTATTAAAAAGTATTGCTTAAGGTAAAGCACATTCATTTTCTCTAGTGCTTCACTGTAGTCACTATTATTTACTATTTCACTGGTGTTTTCATCATTATCACTGCATTATCCACATTTATTTGGTTTGCATCCCTTTGCTTATTACTACCCAGTACTGCCATGCCTAGGTCATGCAGAGCCTTACCATCTTGCTCCACACTAACAAATGGTCTGCATCCTAATTTATCCGCGATAAGATAAACCCATTAATTGAACATATATTTTGTATTATTGATAAGTCATTCTCCTAGGCTAAGTTAATACCCTCATTCCTGATTTGGTTGTTTTTAAAACTGGTTTTAATTTACTAGCAACGTGCTCCTTGTTTTTAACAGCTGACAGCCCTTCTTCTTTCTTTTTTAGTTTAGTAATATTAATAATTGGGATTGGTTTTCTACTCATTTTGTTCATGCCTTCAGTGATATCAGTAGAATATTTATGTAATCATAGCTCAGATTTTAACAATGGCCATACATCAGAAGATGGGAAGTTGTGTGCTTTCTTCTAAATATTCATTTATGTATTCAGGAATTTATTTTTTGTGGAAAG
The DNA here is from genome assembly GCF_019279795.1 of Protopterus annectens. Lineage (NCBI taxonomy): Eukaryota > Metazoa > Chordata > Ceratodontiformes > Protopteridae > Protopterus > Protopterus annectens. The sequence goes on from NC_056735.1 coordinate 1,960,666,989, forward strand.
GCCTTTGTGATAAGTAAAGTAATATGTTTGCAAGTTTGAGGCAATGTTCAGGGAATAAAATCTATTGGGTTTTCCCCTTCATTTTTCATTTCTTCACTATTAGAAACCTGATTGCTTCTTACGGTGTCTGAAATAATTGACATAGTATCATATCTAACATCTTCTAGCCATTGTGTTACATATTCCATTACTGACCTAATATCTATGCCAATACTACATAAACAGACTTCTTGTCAGTCTAATTTCTTACTTTGTAATGTAATACTATGTTCATTGAGTTTAGAGCAGTTGTTATGGATAGAGTGAAGCATACACTCCTTTTTTATGTACTCACCACATCCTGAACACATAATTAGGTAGCCATTATTTAACAAGGCATCTAAAACATATGATTTCAGAGCTTCCATGGTAGAAGAATGAATATGTATATCCTGGTATGAGAAATCATGCAGACCTATCATATCTGCACAAAATTATTTAATACAAAAATTCAAAAGAACAGAGAGGTATTAAATAATTTTTAATACTATATTCAAACAGAAAAAACAAATTCCACAAAGAAAACACCCAAGCTGTCCACTGAATTATAGAACAAAGCACTGTGATTCTGCTATATTCTCCACTGAACCAGTATACCACCCACTGTTCATAATGTGTGGAAATAATATTGACCTGTTGTAATAAATTTCCTTGATACCGATCTCTTCTTCATCTATTACTTCACACCCTTTCTGTCTGTCTACCTTCTTTCTTTTTTCCCATTTAGGGGTCACCACAGTGGAACAACAGTCCAGAGAACAATTGGCAGTGGAGTTTTACAGTGTCAGTTTGCCAGCCCAGCACCCAACCTTCCACAGGAGGCACACACACACACACACACACACACACACACACACACACACACACACACACACACACACACACCTAGGGCCAGTTTGCAATCCACCTTCAGCATGTCTTTGGGATGTGGGAGGAAACCCACTTGACCACAGGGAGGACATGTAGACTCCACACAGAAGGCACCCCAACTAAGAATTGAACTGGAGCACCTCTTGCTGTGAGGCAGCAATACTAACCACTGTACTACCATGGTCACCTGTCTGTCTGTCTATCCAATTATCTATCTCTGTGGTCCTATCTATCTCTCTCTTTCTCTCTCTGCATATATAAAACTATAAAACAAATGCATCTATCTCTGTCTGTATATCTGTAGCTATCTCTGCCTCTCTTTCTCTGTCGATATCGATAGAGAGAAAGAGAGAGAGAGAGAGAGAGAGAGAGAGACACGGATATAGGGAGATAGATAAATACACACTCCCAACACATTACATATAAGATTTTTTTTTTAAATAATAATGCTCTTATTGTAAGCAAAGCTGGATAAGTACTAACTTAGCAAGATATTTCAGTTATTTAAAGTAGCTGTTCTTGTGTTTAGGCAACTGTTCAACAGTTTAGAATAGTTTACTATAAGAACTAAAAGATAGCAGTTGACTGTTTTGAATAAATGTGCACATGACTTATAGACTCTTTTTCTGTAAGTATAGCTCTGATTTTTAACAAAAGCCATACACATAAAGATGGGAAACTGTGTGCCTTCTTGGAAATATTCACACGTGTTCAGTAATATATTTTTTTCTGGAAAGGTTTTTATGACAAGTAAAGTTATATGTTTGCAAGTCTGAGGCAAAATTCAGAGAATAAAATCTATACTTCCTGCAGAAATATAACTTATGGTAATAATACTGATCTAAATTAAGTTTCAGCCAAGGCTGTTCTGACTTTTAAATGAAGACAATAACATCTTATATAACCATTTATAGGCTTCCACAATAAATATCAATGCCAAGATATGCTTTGTGAGTTAAGGAGCCTGCATCATGGCATCAATCTGTGGAAACCCCTTTTATTTTATTGCCTACAAGGAGCATTTTGATTGTCTCCAGACATGTTGCAGTTGAGGATGATTTAATTCTCTGTCTTTGAAATCATTTAAAATGCTACTCAAGATTAGTTTCATTTTGAAGAAAGGGAAAATGGCATTGATAAATCCATATGCTATGTGCTTTTACAGAGCTGCTGACTTTTAATAAAGTAATGCAGTTGTACTTTAATTACTTAATACAGTAGTTACAACAGACATAAGAAATAATCAAGAACCTTGGCAATGATTAAATCTGAAATCCTGTAGGTGTGAATGCATGACACATTAGTCTAAATCTCTGCATTATTAAATGCAGTCATGCAGTACTGCTGTAGTCATAAAGTGTGGACATCATCTCCTTGTTGTTATACTAACTATAAATTGTGTGCATCAACAGTTACTCCTACCTGGGGTTTATGAATGAAACTCATTCGCAGGTACAGGGAAACTTTTGTACATCATAAAATAAATATGGTCTGTAAGTAGGCCCTGGTGTTCAAAGATATAGTGCACTGGTGTGGACAAGCATGGTACATGCTCTAGTATGCTGATGGGAACTGCTATGATTCACAGACATGAATAACAGTTGGCCACAGCTACATACAACACACACACCATTATCTTGAACTGCATATGGAAATGCATAGCACAACACTTTGTTCTATGCTGTCCTGTGTTTGAAATATGGTGGGGAAGTGCTGTCTGACATGTCAGCATTGAACTATAATAGGTAGTTTAGTACGGTATACTATACTAATTAACTGCATATAACTACATAGAGTGGGAGGATGGCATAATGGTTAAGGTGCTTACCTGGCAAGCGCAAGATGCAGGGTTTGATTCTCATGTGGGGTAATTCACTAGGCTTAAAATGGCCCACAAGGGCAATTAGCCTAGTACTAACCTATGAACCTATAGTAAGTTACAGCATGCCATCTCAAAGTACCTGCTGCTCTGTTATCCCTCTTAACAGTGAATTAAGAAAATATTTTGCTACTTAGGCCTGGCAGCAGACCAGAGGTCATGATCATAATAGGGTAATGAGATAGCAAGTGTTATATGAACGCCCATTGGTGGGGCACACAAGCATAACTGTGGGGGTGCAGAACAAATTTGCATGAGGTGCCATGTCTGCCTCCTCTGTGGAAAACTCCAGTGCTGGTGGAAATTTTCCTACTATGCATCTGTTTTTTGTTTGTTTGTTGATCAGCACCATAAGAATGTCAATGTCAGAGCTCATACACAGTTTGTTAAATATTACAATCACACAGAGAAAACTGCAAGGGGGATATGAAATGGACTGGTATTGTTCAAAAGTATAAGATAGAAGCATAGGGATTCTTATTTTTCTCCTTTTTTGATGCAAAAGTTCCCACATTTTATATTTGCAACTCATCGCACCCATTTATACTTCAGGATAATGAGTATAAACATGAGTTAAACGGTCTTTCATTAGGCTTGCTAAATGACACACAGAAAAGTGATGTGTAATAAACTCCATGAAATTGCAAATTAAATTCAGTCGATGGAACTCCTCTGTAAATCCAAATCACTAAGCTGAGCTCATTTAGATATAGATATAGCTATAGATATAGATATAGATACCTCCTTTCCTAAAGGTGTAAAGTTTATTCATTTATTAATCATTTATTTATTTTGTTAGCTGAGAAAGACTGACTGAGCCCAAAAGAAGGACTTTTTTTAGTAGTGAACCAGAAAAAAAAGCTTCACAGATAAAAATAGACACTTGAAAGCATGCATTATGTTACAATGATTATTGTCAGTTAAGATTAAGATTACATCCCAAGCATTTCCTGTTTTTATCAAATATGAAAATGTTTACATATTGAAAAAGGTCATTTTCATACTGTAACTATTCCAATTATTAGAATCTTCTTTAAATCCGGAACTGTCTGCATGCCTGGATTCTTTATTGTTGTTGTTTTTTTTCCTTACCTGGAGAACTTAGCAGGACTCTTTGCATTAGATATCTAGCCTTCCCTTTGGCCTAGTCCCTGTTCTACTAAAGCTTCATTTAGGGACATTATTTTAAGAATCCCTCTCAGCAGCTTTTGACTTTTATGGTTTTTATTTTCTTGTAACAGCACTTGTAGCGACACTTTTAGATGCTTATCTTCATGGATCTTTGACTTTGACGTATTTAACTTGTACCAATGCCTGCAATTTCTTCTGTACAACATAGATCTTGGTTATGGTGCTTTACTAACCTTCTCACTTTTCAGGCTGTGGGTATTCTGATGGTTTTTAGATTCTTATTTTTATCTCTACCATATAAATCTGATACTCTTTTGCTGTTCCATCATAGTGGTATTTCTGTCTCTGCCAACTTCTTTCTAGCATTGTTTTTACTTTGTATTGCTTTTCAGACACCAGTATAATTTCTTGTAAGTAATTCTCTCTTTTTAATGCTATCCACCAATAGTTCTGTGAGTTAGAGCTTTATCTCCTGCAGTGGAGTACATCTATATTTCAAAATTACAAGATAACAGCACTCGTAGATTTCACTACAGCTCTTTCTAATTAGATTCATCACTTTTTTATAGTTCTGTATACTTGTCCATTGGACTGAGGAAAATTTGGCCTAGTCTTTAAATGTTTGAATTCATGTACAAATCTTCTGAATTTGTGACTTTTGTGAAGTGAGGAATTGTCAGATATGAGAACTTCAGGTGTGAGCCGTCTCAGAAATACAGACTAATCACATTTGTACTTGTGTCTATCAGTTTGTCTATTTCTGGGAACTTGAAATAATGTTCAACATGAGATACAGGATTTCTTTGAAAAGGAACAAATGTGTACCTACTCTGATCAATGGATGATCTAGAAATGGATGTGCTCGCATCTTCTTTTGGGTTGTTTTTATGATATGCATTATATATATTGGTCTTTCTTTACACTTTACACTTTAACATTCCTTGGTGTAGCTCATGTATATCTGAGATATTTTCACTTTTAAACATTTTAGTGAAATTACTTTTCTAGTGCATTTTCTGTAGAACTAATTAAAAGCAGGGCAGTTCATTTTTTTATGCTTAAAGCCTTCCAACTGCAAAGCTCAGTTAAAACAAAGTGACCACCTCCATCTTGAATCTGTTCTTTATTACAGTACTTTGCCTGATAACTTTCTCTTTTATAAGTTGTGGCATTGGCCCAGGATAGTGATTGAGTCAACTATCCCCCTGCAGTTGAGTTTGCAAAATCACAGGCATAATCTATGTCATCCTGCATACTCTGGCAGATCTTATCAAATTATCACCTCAAACAAATCAATAGTTAAAATACATTCATAATGACACACATCAGAAGATTTATTTACACAGGACAAATAATGAAAAATATTTCTATTGATGCAATATTGCAAAATGCATACTTAGATAAATGATTAGTGCATGCTACTCAAGTTTATTGTTCAAATAAAGATAATAACAGGCACAAAAGCAGAAACAAATCTAAGCAACTTAAAAAAAATAATGATTTAATATCTGAATTTTATTCACTATGGAAATTAAATGAGAATATTCTCCTTTTAAAAAATCTATGTGGCAAAGCAGTTTGGTAAAACCAAACTTGCCAGTAATAAGCAGTTCCATATCTAATATCTCTTTTTGGTAGCTGGGTTTGGTTATTGTGATGTCACAACCCAATGGTGTGGTTCCTAACCATGAGCCACATCCCTGCACTTACATTCTTCTTTCGCTATTGGCCCTTTGAATATGGCAGCACCTGTGAAGGTAAGTGGCCAAGTTCTGAGCTGGTCTGACAAGAGTCTAAAATTATAACCTACCTTCTAAGATATTTGTGCCCGGAGAAAATCAATTAATGTCTTCATTGGTCAAAGTGGAAAATATTGTCATCTGGCAAGAGTTGGGTGAGCACCTCTCATCCCTTACAAGAATTACCTGTTATGGCCCACCAGTTCTGCCAAGGTATGATGACTTGAAAAGCAAAGGCCTGAACAGCTCGCTGAGTGTGTAGACCAGCTGATGGTGGAAGGCTAATTTCTATAATATTTTTATATTTTTTTTTAAATCTTATCAGAAATAGGCTTAAAAAACATACTAGATAAACATGGCATAAATGCAGCTAAATACAAAAAAAATGCACGTGTAAGTGCAAATATGTATGTATAAGTATGAGTAGGCATATCTGTAAACAGAAATGCTTCTGTATGCAAATACTGTATGTTTATGTGTTGACATGCTTTTGTATATAAATAAAAATGTATATGTATGGGTAAAGGATATGCAAGTATAGCTATAAATCCCTGTAAAAAATAAAAATTTATGTTCATGTATATATATATATATATATATATATATATATATATATATATAATCTATATTTATACAGAAAAGAATATATTTGCATTGCCACATAATCACATTTACTGTACATATTAGCTTAGTAACTAATTGTACTACAATCAGACACTTTTAGCAATGAAAGATTTGGTTTGTGTGGTCCACAAAGTACTTATTAATAGTAACTGCACATATAAGATGGATTAACTCAGCCACCACAACCTAGGCATACTCATACTTCTCTAATCTACTGCCCTACACCTTCTAACTTCCTACACAAAGTACGATTTTACATAAAAACTATCTAGAAAATGGATGGGGGGGGGGGTCTATCTCCTGCCAAAAACATAGTACCCATCTTCTCCTACCTCCTTCAGCATAATCCTTTTGACGTTTTCCTTCTGTGTTTCCCTCTTTGTTATGCCTGCCTTTTTTCAACCTTTCGTATCTTCCCCTTTCCAATCTTTAAAGAAACTAACAGGGTGTCCACGTAAGGCTATCCCTATATAAAACACAAAAAAATACCTTTATATTATTTAAAAGTCATAAGAAAACCTGCTCTGCATGCCACATCCTTAAGTGCTTCAAGTGTGCTTGCATGTAGCTGACACTGTTCATTCACAATATTTGAAAATGTGGAAAAGGATACAAACACATTTTCATGTAGTACTTTCATACCTAATGATTAAGTTTAGCTATTTTACTGTTTTGCCATAAGTGGACCTTTTTTAAATGTCTTTGCACTGACTTATTAAATGCAAATAACTTACAATTACCTAACCAACATATAGTCATAACGGCACCTTTTGTAAATGACTACTACACAAGTGTGTACCTCAGAACTCTGAATACTACCAAATGACAATTATTTATGAAGAGATAATGAATTGTATGAGCAGGATAAGTAAAGAATTCAGGGTTTATTAAAGAGGCAGTAATATTTAATGCAAGGTACAAAAGAGGAACTACTACTATTTCTGGGGGAAAATTCAAAAGACAAAATATGATGAGAGAAGGTTTAGTTACAAAAGAAGAAAAGGAAATACGTGACTAAGAGGAGTTGGAACATAAATTCATTGATTTTATAACTCAAACATATGTTGAAGATAAACAGAATAAGTTGTGCTATGATGTACTTTATATAGACTTCACTTCAGTATTTGACTGTGTCATTCACAAAACACTGATCAGTAAATTAGAATAATTAGATATTGATATAATCTTAAGAAGATGGGTAGTTTCATATCTTACAAATAAGATATGAGAAGTATCATACAGCAATTAGACAGGCAAAATTTGAGGTTACATTCAGGGTGTCACAAAGGGTACAAGCCCATACTTGTTTAGGCTGTATCTTTCAGATCTATCTTTTCCATCTGAGGTGTTCAACAGTCTGCATGTAGATAACTTGGAAATGAATAAACTGATTACATGTGTTAAAGATAGCATGTCTGCAAAAGAACTTGATAAAAGTGACCTTTTGAGAACCGGTGAATAATATTCTGATAAATATTAAAAAACAAAGCATGCAAGATGTGAGACATATACTAATGGTGAATATTTAAACACTGCATAGTGATTAAAACTGATAATTCATTTAAGGACCTGGATATATGGATAGATCCAGCTTTGAGTTTTTCTAATCATATCACCCAGTTGGTTAATGATAGTTATAGAACTATAGGTTCCATAAAAAGATTTATATCATCTAGGAAATCAGAAATGATAAAACCATTGATTATTATATTAGTCCCAAACCTGTGCATGGAATAACAATATGGAAATCTTATATGAAAATGAGCATGAGTATATTGGAAAGAGTACAGCAGAAATATGTCAAACATATCCACTGATGTCAACATTTAAGTTATAATTAAAGACTAACATATCTGAACTGTTACAGTGTATCATATAGGTATTTAAAAGGAGACCTTTAGCAGGTATATTGGGCATTTAGAGATAGCTATCTGTGGAAATATTTGGGGGTTATCAAAAAGTTGTATAGGGTCAGACAACCAATGTAGAAGATTATATAGGAGTGGAAGGTGTACTAAGTGGTTTGTTGAGAGAGAGAGAAAGAGAGAGACAGAGCAGCTGATTATTGGAACAGACTACCACATTACATTAAAGCAAGCACTAGCACTAACTAGAAATATTTGTTTGCATGTATGTATGTATGTAGAAAGAAAATAGATCTTGAAGTTGGAATACCAACAAAAGAAGAACATAGAAGCTGAAAAGAAAAATAACAATGAAAGGGCTAAAGGATATACTACAAGAAGTATATGAGAATTCAGCAGTTGGGCCTATCAAAACAGTCATATAAAATAAGGTGGGAAGATTCAATTTAATTTAAAAAACAAGTAGTATTTCTGGCATTATCATGTTTGCAATAGACTTTGAAAGCAATGATGCATGGGAAAGAGAAACTAGATTTGCAATACAAAATATTTAGAATGTTGGGAGAAGACAAGAAGCTTCAAAAGAAATGGTAACAAAGGAAAAGGTGAAATAGAAGAATGGAAAAGAAAGATAAGGGAGTGAAAAACAAAAAAAAATGAGGAAATAGAGCAAAACAGGAAAGCTTGGTGTAAACAATTATGAAGGATTTATTCTACACAGAACCATGGGGGAGCTAAAAGATAAAATGCAAACTATCAATAAAAGAAAGAATTAAACTTTTAAGTGACCAAAGGAATGTCAGGATTTTACATGAAGACTAATGTTGAAAATGTTACTGGTAAAAGGTGAAATGAAGTACAAGGTTGTGATTGAAAAGAAGTGCATAAAATGTGATGAAAATGAGATAAAAGATTATGGGGGATATTTACTAAAGCCTACATGGACTTTTATTCTGTGTAGGCATAGCTGCACACTGCTTACATGAAAGTAAGCAAGTGTGTGATCCAGTAAACACAGCTGGGTGGTGCGCACACACTCACCTACATGCAAGTATCCATGACATGCAAATCACCTGATAAGCAGGTGAATTGCATGTGAATGATGGAGGGAGAGTGATCCAGGAAGCAAATAGGCAGTCCTGCAGACCCTGTGTTGGTGTTTGTAGTGTACATGGAAAGGGCAGGTAGATCGGCAGAAATAGCATAGCAAAGACAGATATGTGCAAAACTATTCACCATGTGTCCAAAACCATATGGAAAATAATTTAAAATAATTTTATTTTTTTTAATAATTTGGGTATGTTTGCACGGCATACCACAGTCCACAAAATAATGTTATGTAAAAAAAATTAAAAAGTGTAAAAATGAAATTTAGTAGTATGTGACAGTAATGTATTACCAAACCCTGCATGGAGTATCAACAATGGTGGAATGGGTCTGTTGCTAAGGAGACAGTGTCTGGAACCAGCTTTTTCCAGGTTGTGTACACCAACCCATATGCTATTGAGCTGGGATTACTGAATGGCAAAAATGGGTATCTGTGTCCACAGATCCCATCCATGTAGACACAGAACCATGTTGGTGTCCACAGAAGAGGTAGCTGACATTAAAGTGGTGCATGTCTGAGGACTTGTAAGCTCATTGGAGCCCAGAGGTGCCTGTTTGCATGGCACAACACCCTGCTGATGATAGGGGTGTGCAACCTGACTGCTAGGCTTTGTTTACCTTCGGGGTGTGTGTTTTATCAGGTTTAGGCATGTTTGCATAGTGTGCTGCCATGCTGAGCATGACCTTTCATGGGGGAATGTACATTGATTGGTGAGCACTGTCTACCTTCAAGGCACATGTTAGAACAGTGTGGTGCTCTGCTGAGTGAGGAAGGTTGTGCAAAAAAAATGTCTGAGAAAGGCAATGATATCTTAATTATTAATGACCCCCTGTTTCACTTAAACTAAGGCCATTAACAGTTCTATGTACTTGGCAGGTGGAATGCATCATAGATAGCCAATCACACATGCTCCACCTACAGCAAAACACTATAAACGTTGCATAAACCCTACAATCTGATTTCATCCCCATACTCTGCACCAGTGGAATACAGACTTGGGAGTTTTAACAGAAGGAATGCTAGGGACTACTGCAGGTCTGCTACATATGTATGTGCCAGATGTTGAGGTCAGTACTGCTGCTGCTGCTGCTAATTATATGTCTAGCCTGAGAAGGAGATGAGTGTTCAGGCCAAGGGTAACCTTCCAGGAGCTACATGAGCTGGAGATTGGAGAGTGCTGTAGGGTGAACAGGGACATACTACAAGAACTCACTGAGCTCTGCCGACCCCAACTCAGACCCAGAGCCAACAGAGGGGAACCCACCCCAGTGGAAACAAAGGTATGTGTAGTTCTTAGGATACTAGCTACAGACAGTTTCCAAAGACCAGCTGGGGACATGATAGGGATCTCACAGGGATCAGCATCCAGGGTAATCCACCAGTTCCTGGATGCCATGCGACCACATGCCAGTGAGCATATTTATTTTTCCTTCACTTCTATCATGTAGCACACTACCCTGAGGAACTGAGTGCCACAGATTGCACTAATGTGCACATCCCCAGTGATGAGGAGAAAATCTATGTCAACCACAAGGGGTATCACTCCATCAACTGATAGGTCATGTGCAATGCCCAGGGCATTGTCAAGAATTTGTGTGCTGGCAGTCCTGGCAGCCATCATGACTCCCACATCTGGCACACATCACAGCTGTACCAGATATTTAGTAGGGGGCATCCCACATGGCCATTTACTGGGGGATGCTGGTTATGCACTGGAACCGTGGATGATGACACCTATCAAAAATGCACATAACCCCCCCCCCCCCAAGAATGCCGTAATGAGGCACATGCACAAACTAGGAATATCAAAGAGCATGTGTTTGGTTTGCTGAAGTCATGGTTCCGGTGCCATAATATATCTGGTGCAGCCCTGCAGTACTCTCCAGTCACATGTGTACATATGTTCACAGTATGTGCCATGCTACACAATATGATCATACAGAAACAGCTGTTGCAGGATCAGCAAAGGGAAGGGATACACAGCTCAACACCAGTGTCTAGGTCACCACAGCCACACCCACAGGGGACTCCAAGGAGGAAAACTCTGAGATTGTCCCTGTAGGCAGATGTAGGCATGCTCAGTATGCCCTGGCATTGGCCAAGAGACAACACATAGCACATGCACTGACAACCTAGGCCCCTAGGGACTGACATCTTACTCCGACTCACATATGTATTAGTAAAAATTATACCAGCCAGCCCACACAACCTGTACCTAACCATGTATTGGCTGTGTAGTGCATGCATCAGACAAAGTCAGCCCCGAACAACAGGTCTGTCAACTGCTGCATTTGCAAGGTAAGTCACACACCTATTCACTACTTGTAAGGGGTATTAGCATATGGTAGCATATGTATGGACCTGCCACATGTATGAAAGGGAATATAGTGGGCTACTGGGCTACTAAAAGTCACTTGAGACAATGGATACTCTGTCCTATAGTATGTGCTGCATAATATGCACTAGGCCACATGGCTAAAAAGTCCACTATATTATTAAAGGGAAATGGCAAACAGTGGGGTCACACGACAGTCACATCACTATCTATGATGGCAGAGCATTGTCTGCCCCACTACCAACACATTAGTGTACCCATACAACTGCTGTAACAGTAAATCTGCAATGATATATCAGCACACCAGACAATTCCAGGGCTGTGACATAGAACCTGGCCACACGTTATGTCTCACGTAACGCAGGGGTGACAATGTATGTCTGTATGTTGTTGATTGTGTGATGAATGACACATCCCTGTCTGGCAGTCTGTGTGGCTCAGTAGGCTAGGGACATTAGCATGGGTGAAGGTGTTGATGGTTTGAATCTGGCAGTATCCACATCTTTTAAATGTGAGGTAGTCATGTGGTGGTGTCCCCGCAGACTATCATACCCCTCAATCTGTTACTACATGAAAGCTGAACCAAGCCAGAGAGAAGAGGGGGACAAAGGGCCAAAACTAGAGACAGACATTCAGATGCTCGATTCACCTGTAAGGTGACTAGTATGAAAGTGAGTTGCATCAGTACAGCATATCTGAAGGATATAAAGTCCAACACTCAAATGTTTGTCTGTAGTTAGTACTACTGACTGACTGCCTTATACAATATTTGACTGGAACACCACAAACGAATGAGGAACAGGCCAGGCATATGGGGTGATGTGCTGGACATTATGAAAAAACATGTACAGTGGGAATGAGGTATGCAGACTGTCACCCTGTATGGGGTATCAGGGAAGTACTGTACTGTACTGTGGAAACAGGTGCAGCTGCCAATGTCTGTAGCACATAAAATCCCAGCCTGAAGTGCACGTAGCTCTGGGCTGGAGTCACCTTGTAAGCACTGACAGTGCCACTGGATATGCTCCTACACTTTGCTAACTTGAATGAAATTCTATTACCTTTTCCCCTCACAAAGACCTGCTATGTGGAAATACGTGTATACATACAAACAGATACCTCTACATATATGTCTGACCATATCCCCCTCGAACATGCATAGTGCATATATCAGTATGTACCCCATATACCTATAATATCGATATATAGCTATATATATATCTATATATATATATATATATATATATATATATATATATATATATATATATATTACAGTGATACATAGAATCTCGAAATATATCTGCCGAAGACATATACATAACGTACACACACAGCAACATTTATAGTGACATCCTTGTTATACACACACACACACACACACACATATATATATATATATATATATATATATATATATGTGTGTGTGTATCTGTATATATATATATATATATATATATATATATATATATATATATACATATACACACACATATACACAAACACAGACACACACAAACACACACACACACACACACACACACACACACACATATATATATATATATATATATATATATATATATATATATATATATATGTAGGGATGTATGGATTTCCCCACATATCCTCAGAATGCTGAGGTTATCTGCACTCACACATCAATACAGTTGCCCAAAGGAACCAAACCAAGGCTGTGACTGTACATTATCCACTCACACACAGACCCTGGTGCCTGTGGAATGTCACCTTGTAGACAGACACAGGTGAGCAGGTGTTGTACTATACAATGGTTCAACACATGCTTTGGACAAGCCATATTGTTCTTGGCCACATGTTTGCCTAGCTAACGGCAAGCAGCCACATATGGCCATACTGCTAACTGTACACACATAGCAGGGTTAGTGACAGATATTCCACTCCTATGACACTAGATACAATAACAATACCAAACAATATCACCCTGCAGGCCACACATGCTCTCTAACACAAGGCTACTTTCCGTACTCCACAAGTACTGTGCCTTAATCACATATACAGCAGGTGTAACCCATGGCACATGCAATAAGTACTGTGATCTATAGTGTGTAATTGTGGATAGGTAGGGGTTCTAATCACCCATCAGCCAGATTTGTGTGTGCAAATATCTTCCCATGCAGCACTATCAATAAGCCCGTCAGGTCTATCTCTGTGCAATGGCCATGCATTTTATGGTGCTGTGACTAGCTGCTGGCCTCTGTATTGCCCTCCTGTTCAAGGTCTGCTGATGTTATCTACCTCAAGTGTGCTGTCTGATAATATAGTGTCAGATAAACTCTGTGGCACATGTGATAAGTCCTGAAACCTATAGGGTATAATTGCAGATAGGTAGGGGTTCTAATCTCACATCAACCAATTCTGTGTGTGTGTGCGTAAATAAATCCCTGTGTATATAGATACATGGCCTAATGGGCTATCCTCATGCAATGGATATGCACTTTTTGGCCCTGTGACTAGCTGCTGGCCCTAAATTGCCCTTCTATACATAATCATAACCAATGTCTGCCATCTGTCTGACCCAGACACATGATATATTTTAGATGTGCCAACGCCATCACCACACCTTCAAGATTTAAAAGTTCAGATAATCCAGGTGACATGTAACTAGGGTAGCAGACCTTATCACAAAGTATGAATGCATGAATACACTGACTGCCCCCATCATCCCTGATAGACTGTTCTACACATATGCATCTCGGGTGCCATGCACATATACTGCCGTACCTTGCAGCTGTCATATTTCTGCTGTGCTGCCATGCCATCCTGTGCCACTGTATTGCCACCATGTGTCCATAGTGTATCCCTTCAGATTCCTAGAACAGAAACATACACAGGTCCATGACAGAACTGTCATTCTGTAACATTACTGCCAGTCCAACATCATGCAACAAAAATACACAGAGTGTGATGTGTAGTCATGACAGATGCCAGCATACAGTATTTGCTGTGGCCCACAAAAAGTGGCACAGCAAAATAATACTGCACTACACAAGTACATGTCAACTGATATAGACACCTTATGCATCAGACACATAGTAGCATTTCCCTGCATCAATGGCACGGATGGCAGGGATGTGGCACAGGTATTTTCACATGCACAGGATGTGGTGTGGGGGTGATGGAGGCCTAGGATGTGCCAAACAGTTGACAGCATGTGTATGAGTCAGAAGAGGTGTGGGTTAGATGGGCCATAAACATGTGCCGTGTGTGTCTAAAGGTGACCTGCATGTGGTGTTTGAGTGTGTGTGTGTGTGTGTGTGTGTGTGTGTGTGTGTGTGTGTGTGTGTGTGTGTGTGTGTGTGTGCCTGTGCGTGTGTGTGCGTGTGTCTGTGTGTCTGTGTGTGTGTGTGTGTGTGTGTGTGTGTGTGTGTGTGTGTGTGTGTGTGTGTGTGTGTGAGTGTGAGTGTTTGAGTGTGTGTGTGTGTGTGTGTGTGTGTGTGTGTGTGTGTGTGTGTGTGTGTGTGTGTGTGTTCACAGTCAGGCCCAGTGATAGTCCTAAACATGTGTATGTTGGACAGCTGTGGACTGTACATGGTAGAGTGGACAGTTCACCACCTCCAGCAATGAACATGGGAGCTGGCTGTGCCAGAAGTATCACTGGCACCACCATGCCCAAGGTCAGATGTGCTGCTAGTACCTGATGGTGACTGCAAAATACTGGGGCTGTGTCTAGCATGGGACTGCCCAGGACCATTTGCCCATGGCCTGCCATGTCATGGTGCGGACATCACACTTCCCTCTGTAGTGCTGGATGTACAGCCTTTATGGGAGCATAACTGTGCATGGCCACATGGACTCTCAGCAGAGGGTGTTGCTGAAATATGTACACATGTCCTATGCCCAACTCCAACCAGATGTTCCAGCATAGACAATGTGTGGTCCAAGACAGACACTGTCTCAGCCCACCATCTGTCCACTGCATCAGTGAACCAATTCAGGGTGCCGCCAGTTTGGTGAAGGCAGTCACAGATCTCAGACTGCAATGCATCCATAACCCTAAGCATCCATCTGGTGTTATGTTCAGAATGTGCCTGTGCCTCCATGATGGCCTGAAACATGGGCCGAGTGACTCGTGACAGGTGGTAGATGGACAGCAGTCTTCCTATGAGCCTCCCTATCAATCCATCTGTGTGGGACCTCACCAGCTCTCTGGCTATGGCCATTGTCTACACTCACTGATGCAATAGTTGCCACACTTTCCTGTTCAATGTCACCACCTTCTGACTGTCCAATATCTGTGGCCTCTGGGGACTGGGTATGTGTGGGTATACTGACTGTGTGTGGTGGCAATGAGGGCAGAAGAGGGATGTCAACCTCTGGGACAGATTCAGCCCCCAGCAACCCCACATGTGCTTCACTATGACCACCATTATCATTAGAGTCCGATGAGACACTGACATCAGGTTGTGAGAGGAACAGACTCCAACCCTCGGGTCATCTGTGAAAACCAAGACAAAAGCAAAACATTACTACCTGCATTTTTATGTATGGTAATCTATACAGACCTCTACAAATGAGGATCCACAACTGCATTACCAGTTAGACATCTTCTAATCTTTGTACCCATGGACAACAGACAACCTCACACTAACATACACAGTCTAGTCAAGCCCTTTATAGCATGCCAGAGCCAGGTAAAGTTGCCAGTACAATCTGCCTGTAAGGTATGAAATATGACACTATCCGTGGTAGACTTGCACATAAAACCCAGTACATCTATCTTTAGAATGATATGCCAGTACTTGTTTCACTGCCTCAGATATGTCACATCTCCCTTTTGTGTTTGAACAGCCATCTTAGAGTAATAGTCTCATGTATACCAGGCTGAGCAGCCACTCATAACTAGCAGTGCAGATGTGTCAGTGGTTCTTCAGATACACACCAGTGACTAACCAGTCTATGAACCATAGTTATCTGTTCCAGAATGGTACATACAAATATTCTACTGTAGCTAAACACAACATTTGTACATAGGGCGATATGGTAGCCCTTAACTTACATAGGGTAGCTATGATCCATAAAGAACTGTATCACACTTACCAGGGACAGGACCACAGACTTGGGCCACTCTTGACAGACCTATGAAAAGGTGAGGCAGCAGTTTTGTCAGCACCCCCAAATGTTGGAGCACTACAAGGTAATATGTGCATATATCCACATGCACAGTACCTGCTGTGATACTGGCTATATTGCTGACAGTCTGAGTGTGTGTACAACTGTGCATAATCCCTACCACCCATGTACAGGTATGTACAGCCTGCCACAATGACTGATACAGTATTACACTGTTGAACACAGCACTCTTACCTGGATGTTCCTTTGCTGTGGATACTGTGGCACACACATCCACAATGTATGCTGTGATGGATGCCTGGGAGCTGTTGTGTGCTCCTAGGTTCACCAGGAATTCCTCTGTGGCTGTGAGTGGATGCTATGTCATAGACCCTCCACCGGTGGTGGCACAATCCCTGGCTACATCAGCTGCCCTTCATTGTGCAACATTCAGCATGTCTGTGGCCTGGAGTTGGACCTACTCATAGGTCCTGAACTGTCGGCCAATCTGATTGACATCCCACATAGGTTCTGCCCACAGTACTGTCTGTTGCTCTCAATTTTTCCTCCCCCTGAACAACAAGATCTGATGGTGCTATCTCAGTCCATCCGCTATCATGTTATTCTCCACCTCTGAGAAGTGGGCATATCTGAAGTGGTACATGGTTCTTGAAAGACAACAAAAGGGAAACACATTAGAGGACCAGATACATGGGCATCCACTATGTACAGAACCAGCACACCCATAATGGCCTGCATTGTCTACTGCTCCCTCACACATCATACCCCACACACTGGCAACACTCTACATGTGTGGATACCACCAAGGTAGTAGCAATACTGAGGAATGTTCCTGTGTGCTGAGATGGATATTGCTGTATGTTCCGACACCCAGCACTGCAGTCTACTGGTGTGTGTCCCCTATGGACAAACTCCAACTAATATGTCATATGGCCACTGCCATACATTTAAGAGTGTGCTATTACAAAAACTGTATGGGGACAGTCCAGCAACACTAGTGTGCCACAATGACTGAAAACAATGCAAATCTGATGTAGTATATGTTTCCTGTAGACAATGTCTACATACCTCTCAACTATACAGATGTTTGCAGAACGTCAGGATGTTTGCCTCATAGTTCTGGTCATTTTCACATAAACTTGTGGATCTCTGACAAATATTTAAACACTGTCACTGAGTTTGTGCCTTTGTCCCCCCATAAATTATGGCTTTGTTCTGGTTCCATGCTGTAAAAAGTTGACAGGTATGTTAAGCATAGCTGTCAACCAAATGGGGACATATGTCAACAAAAACAGGAACTTAGCCAGAGTACATCAGGGACATTCAGGGCCACTTTTAAAATATTACAACTATGTATGTGAGACAGTAGCTGAGGGGGTGAATTATAGTACATCATTTGACATTACAGGAGTGCACACCCATACTCATTTTCACTATGTATTATGTGCAATCCACTATCTTTCTTACAATGGCCAACTGTTGTAGGAGGAATTGGCAATGACAGACCTGAGATGTGATTACAAATCAGGGACAGTTGAGTGACATGCCTGTAGGTGTAGGACAACAGAGTATCACTGACACGTCATTACCATAGATCTAACACAGGCTTACTGATGTAATCTCTGTTTCCCATGCCTCCATCCTCCCATCCTTATCCTGTTCTATGGAGACATCTATTACATACCTGCTGGGGTGCAATACTCATTTCTTGAACTTTGCTTCTGGTATACTTTTAGAAATCTGCTCTCTGTGTGAGTTAAGTCTCATACAGAGCTGTTCCTCATAAGCAGCTGCTTGCCTTTTTAAGGTACTGCTCATTAACAGGTATATGCCTCTGCACCAGTCTGTGAGTTAGAATTGCTAATTGCAGCCAAAAACAGCTGAACTGCACTATCATTGGCCAATGACATGCCACAATGGAGCAATATATAAGGCCTTCATATATGGGCCCCTTTCTTAGTTGTTAAGATGGACATCACTGAGGTGTGGAGAGTACAGCATTGCAGAGTGTATGTCCCATAACTGTCAACTGTAGAGAATAGTGGGCTATGTCCACAGTTTTGCCACATATGTGCGGTCAGTGCCCTATGACATAGTGGTCATCTGGCAGTTCACTGGCAAACATTGTGGGTTGAGGTCAGTAAGGAAAGTGACACACTTGAGTGTCAGACTTTATACCCATCGGAATGTGCATGCTAATGCAATATCTGTTATTCTATCATCCTACTATCTTTGTAGGGACAGACTGTTACACATGTCCCTATCTGTGGGCCTTAGACTCCCTATTACATATGGCTGTGTCCAGATCCATTGTTCTAGGGGCTGGGAGTTATGGTAGGTCTGTAGTAGTTACCTTTACAGACAGCTGTGCATGCTACAAGCTGCAGCTGCTGCTGCAACCTAGCACACATGAGGGGGTGTGGACACTTGTGAGGACAGCAAGATATATGTGTAACTGTGGCAGCCCTGTTGTTATGGCAGAGCAAAGATAAGGGTACCCTGTACAGTCCAATCAAGATATGTGATTAAGGTAGGTCTGTTATGCAATGGTGCCAATAACAGAGTAGTAAGCAACATGTAGTTAGGTTATACAGATATGTGTAATGTGTCCCTACCTGCAGGCCTCTGACTTGCAAAACTGGGTAGCAATTCATTGACTAACAGTAACCTGTGCAGATTAGGATTGCATGATTCAGTCATTACTTTTTGTCTTCAAAATAATGTAATTGAACTGCTAGACAAAACTAGATTTGAACCCAAGACTGTGTGTGGCAAAATTTACTGTTTCCTAAGGCATTTAACAGACTGCACTACTGAGCCACTGTGAAAACATGTATTTGCAAGATATATGTGCATATATACAGGCTGTGACAAACATTTCCTCATCCTTCAGTATGTGCATGGCTTTATATGGCTATATTTCTGCACCAGGCTCCCAGTTGTACATGCACTTTGCCATTGCTGCCTTAGCAGGTGTCTTTCCACAAGTTACTGATGAAAGGGTACATATATCTGCTATCACAGGGCTCACTTAGATCCATTATTATGTCTCTGGCCATCTAATGGTGTATTATTGCACCATAGTCCAAGGTACACTCCAATGTTTCCCATTAATTTTTATTTCAGTCACATGCCTAATGACTGTATGTGGCAATCAGTATGTTTTACTGAAAACACCTCCTTTATATCAGATCTGTGTGGTATGGTAGGTTAATGCAGTGCCCTATAGGTGATAGGGGCCCAAGTTTGAAGGTTGGCAGAGGTGTTTATTTTGTACGTGTCTAACAATGTAATAAACACATTTAATCATTAAAGCTCATTTAAGCTTAACTAAGCGAAGCAGAGCAGCATGCCGCTCCATGCAAACCCATGCTAAAAAAAATTAAGTAAAAGAAAAAGTGGGTGATAAGAAAGTGGTGAAATGATGGTAAGAAGGTGGAAAAACATAGTGAAAGGTAGTTAAGGGTGTCCAGGAAGGGAGTAGGAAAGACCCATAGCTATCCATATCTTGTACAGCAACAGTTGTGCATTTTGACAGATTTTGTAAATTAATTTGGACTCTCAAACCCCACAGAGAGGGTTGGACACCATAATTGTGTTGTCAAGCCAATTTGACCAGATTAGTGGTGTCCAGTGAACACATGTGCAACATGGAGAACTATGTTTATGGTGACATTTTTTGGGAGGGGACAGGTACCCAATTTTTTAAGGTGAGAGTGGAATGTAGGGGAAGGGACATAGGTACATGCAGGGAGGTAAGCTGAGTAGGAGAGGATGCATATCCAGACAGACAAGACAGCAGGCAGGGATGGTGTGTGACACATGAGTGGGGAATAAACACCTTGGATGGGGAGGGTGTTGTGGAACCAAGTCACACATGCCTCCAGACAGCAGCAGCGTGACTCATGTCACCACTCATGGGACAGTTGCCACTGCTCCTTTACTGTCTTGAGCATGGCTGTGCTGGAGGCTGGGTGCCAGAGTGAGCCTACCCCACCAGGTTGGCCAGCATGCTCTCATTCTGGAGCATGCAGCATTCATATCTGTAATGAACAATCCTGTGCACCATGACTGGTAGCTGATCTTGGGTGACTGCAGCCTCTCCATCACTGCTCCCAAGGGGAGTCCAGGCCCTGTCCCCTGAGGTAATTTTACCCAATGCCACAGGTGGTGCAGAGGCAGTGTGGGGGCCACCAGTGGCCTTGGTCCCAGATGTGCTAGAACCCAGTGCCATGGCTAGTTGAGGCAAGGTAGGCAGATCATCAGGAACTGGCCTTACCCGATGTACTGTGATGATGGAGGTATAGCAGTAAGTATAGGTTAGTTACTAACAAAACATTGTTAATAATAACAGCATGGGAAAACTTCGGAAATAATGCAATTACATATCAATGCAAATTATGTGAAACACAACAATAAATAACATAACAGTCAGTATAACAGCATGCCAGTAACAGTTACAACATAAGATCAATAAAATAGGCAATCTAACAAGTTATGTTAATATGCAACCATTATAGTACATAACAATAATAGCACATGCCCCAGAAAACAGTTAATGTAACAACATATGTTAATAGTAAACCATAACCAATGAATAGCAGTAACAAACAAATGAAGATAAGGGGTGGGGTGACAGAGACAATCAGTCTGTTAGTAACATTGCAGCTTACTTCCTTGACAACAGTACTATTATCTATTCTATGGGTCTGTATTTTCTTTATATTTGCAGTGAGTACAAGTCTCCTGTAGCTGATGTAGCATATACATACCCGTCAAGCTATATGCATGGGACATTATGGGCCAAATGGTAACAAATGCGGGTATAGACCAACATAAAACACTTGCAGATCAGGTGGACCTATATGATACCTCTCAATCTCTTAGAGCCAGAAATCTGGACATGCCATAAATAAAAGTGGGACAAAAGCCCAAAAATAGGGGCAAATTTTAAATATTGCACTTACAAACATAGAAAGTTGATAGAATAACATGTTTTGCCTTACCATGAATTTTCTGAAGGATATGAAATCTGAAACTAAAATGTCTGTCTTTATTTTCTAACTTCAGTCTTTAATGATTTGCCACCAGTTTGCCAGAAAACTGCAATTTTATGAAACATGGACCACAAATATTAGGCCAAAATCTGGACATTCTGCAAAAATCTGTATAATTGAGAGGTATGACCTATATAACTAACAAGGTGCTCTGTGGGCTGAAATGGTGATACTGTGCAATGTAGGTACTCATTACAATGGCATTCGTGTAACAGGTGGATTATACACTATTAATTACATAATGTGAAACTGTGACACTGAGAGACATGGATGTGTACAGTACAGACACTAAACAGCAGTCATGCCTTGGTTGGCAGGAATGGGAATAGAAGCCAATAGCAGTGATTGAGACTGCAGCAACTTTTAACAGGCAATCAGGCATACAGCCATACCAAAATTACACACATTATTTCTGACTGCACATTGCTGAGTTTTCACATTCTTGCTAATGATTTTAACAGTCTGGGAAATCTAAACACACAGTTCTCTACTCATAATGTGGGTACTTCACCCATTTACCTGTAGTTCTTGTGGAGAAAGAATATGTGAGCATTACATGACTGCTACTGTAATATTTAGTACTATGTAGCACTGGAGACAAACCCTGGTCCGTGTGTGGCAAAATATACTATATACATAGCATTTAAGAAACTGAGCTACTGATGATTGTTGATTGACTGATATTTGCCTAGAGCTTACCTGGAACCAAAATATGACCTGCAGTACAACTACAATGTTATACTAGACTGCAGTGATAGTAGAACACATGCATGAAATAAAAGAATAATGCAGATAGTAGGTACGCTATACATCAGTCTAGCAATGCTGGAGTACACAATTTATTGATAGTGGGCTGAAATATCTGTGAAGGCAACAAACAATATGAGATAATGGAGTGGGATACCTCACCAGTATACCTTGTTTACCTGATGTTTGTGGATGACAGAGCATTATGTGACCAATATTGGCCTAGAGCCAACTTTGAACAGTGTTATATGTGTTAAACAATACAATTGACAGCCATTATGTTTGCATTCTACTGTTATTACATTGTTATACTTGACTGCAGTACCTTACATTATAGCCTAAATGCATACAGCTCTACTGCAATGGGTACAAGACAATCCTGATGTACACAATTTTCCTTGATGTTATTGGCAAGGATTTATGTATATTGCAGAACAGTTGACATTATTTATTTCTTGAAAAACAGCTCTAATTCCACAATTATTGCACTACAGACATTATTGTACATACCTTAATGCAGTTATTGGTATTGTTTCATGTTTTTGTTGCACAACAGTTATCATCATTCATTTCTTGCAATACAGCTCTAAATCCACATTTATTACACTACAGACTTTATTGTATATACTTTATGCAGTTAATGCTTTACCCTTCCTTGCTTATTTCACTACAGTTAGCATAATACATCCATTCTCACCACACTCATAGCACACCCTGGCCAGGCGCCCAGCATGCAACTCGACATTGCGAGCCCTCTCCTCTGCAGCTGTTGGGAGAGAAGCACACCATTATGCATACCAGTTTTGCAGACATTCAGATTAGATATTGGTGAAACAAACATAAAATTACTTACTGTAAATACTTGTGGGGCATTCCCTGCCTGAGCTTCTTGGACCCAGGTGTCCAAGAGATCCCCCTTTCAGCATTTCAGGTCATCATGGTGGTGATGACACTGCTCACCTGTGCGGGGGATACCAGTAACACTGGTGAGTTCCCAGGTTTCTGCCTTACACTCTGAGCCCTGGAAGCATCCCTGCAGCAGCCAATCATCATGGTTTTTTACTAGGAGTACAACCATGACCCTGGACACCAGAATGCCCCAACGTTGCACCCAAAAGCATGCACCTTCACCAACACCAGCCATAATATCCTTCAGAGACAGAACTCCAATGGATTCTGCTGTATTCCCACCTATTGGGCTTAATATAGGCTGTTTTCCCTCCCTTACACATCATTGGGCAACATTCAAAAAAGTGCCACATTGCTTAGTACCACACAACTCAGTGCAGCTGAGATGAGAAGCGAGAAAACTTGCAGAACCGTGGAGCTTAGCAGTGGTCAAACCAACCAAGTAGTGCGTAAACATTGGCAACTGTTATCATGTTTATGCGGCTCTTAGCAGGTCTCAGCAGAGCTTAGCAGAGTGCAGTGGAGCCATATTTTAAATTAGTCTGCAAAATATGTATATTAGAATTAAACACTTAATTGCTTTCCATGTATTCAAACCATGGACCTGCTATACATGGAGCCATGACTCTACAAAATAAACTACATGGATAGTCAGACTATACATTTATCTTTACATACAACACTGAGCTACCTATAAGCAGTGCTGAACACTGCACTGCGCCACACAAACACACTCAGATATGTTTAAACATACATTTAAATAAATTAAGAGCATCTGGTTTCTATTTTTAGATGTCTGGCAGTTGTCTGGTATCTTATCTGTGGACACCACTTATCACTGCTCACTCTGTGCTGCACCGCACAAACATGCTTTTTTATTAAAAAAAAAATTAACATAACACTAAAGAACAGTGCAGGGAGTCTCTTATCTGCAGATACGGTTAGCACTACACCTCTCCCTACACTGATTAAATACCTGTGTTCCTCGGCTCTCCCACTGCAAAGCGCCATCATTAATATGCATGGTGCACTGCCAAGGGGAAACCATGTAAATGGACATGGTAACATTCTACAATGTGCCTACATGGATTTTATTAAATACTTGGGTACATGTTTATGGATTGTTGTAGAGTTTAAAAAGTACATATGGTTACACAACCTTGGAAATAATTGTTTATGGACATTATAAAGGCTGTTAAAAGAATGCACAAGACCAAAAAGATAAAACATGATGGTCATAGGCCCTGATTCCAAAAGAGTTACTCTCAGTGTAAGTGACCATTTAACAATGAGAGGAGGTGTTCTGGAATCTGGACCATAGGTTTTCATATATGGCAATTAAGCACAATAAAAGTTCTGTTTAATAAGAAGTGAGATATGGTTGTAGGTGACAGAATAAAGTTTTGGTTGTGGCAAAAGGATTTTGTGTGTGTGTATGTGTGTGTGTGTGTGTGTGTGTGTGTGTGTGTATGTGTGTGGGGGAGGTATAAATATGAAAAATACAGATAGTTACATTTTCTGTATAATAACTGAGTGCATGTTTAATATAAAGCTGCATTATTTATTTATTTATTTATGAAATTATCTTTTTCATTTTTTTATCATAAATGAATATTTTTAATACATACCTTTAATAAACTACCAACACAGTTTTTGATAAGTTCCATGGGAGCTTTACATCCATCTGCATTACCACCAGATCAGACAGATAGATCCTCAGCTTAGTGTCTCATCTGAAGGATGACTAGATGCATATGATACTCTACTGAAGAATGAAGGTGAAGTGCGTGACATTAGTGAGATGAATAATTCTTGATAGGTATTGTGGTATAAGAAAAGATGATGCAAGGACTTTTCCTTTATTAGAGGTTGTGAATATATGCAAAACTAATAGTGCAGTATTAAACAAAAACACAAACTGTTATAAAGAATGTGGGCAGAATAAAATGCGTGTTAAAGAGTAAGGAAAAAATAACAAAGAAATGTGTTTATTTAATGTGTTATTTATTGGCGTTTGTTTACTGGGAAAGTCCAAATGAATAGTGCCCTTTTCAGTGGAGGCCCAGAGAAAGCGTTCCATTATACAGGCGTTTTACTATCATAATGTTGAAAGTCACAATCATTTTTGAGTTGTTTCGACTCAAATGACTAAAAATGTGAAGAATGCTGTTTTTACCATATGCTGAATATGGTAAAAATGACATTTGATATTCAAACCAGTTCAAATTTTGCTTTAAAATCACCATTAAAGTGAACAGTGATTTTGAAAGAACCACTCACTTGTGTGATTTCACTTTTACGCATTCGTAGGGTTGCATTTCACTGTTTTTACCAGTCACCCATGTGATTATGCAATTTTGAAATCCGTGTGTCTTTCAACAAAATGATAGTAAACCATACAGACATTACAGACATAATTTGCATTGTTCTATCACTTACAATCAGTTTCACATGCACCTTCTAGTACCCTATTTTTAGAGGCTTTCATGTATGACACATTTGACACCAACCTACTGTGATTCAAGCTAGACATTTCCAATACTAAAAATTTTACTTTTACACAGAGATGTCACAGTTTAACTTGAAAAGCAATGAGTTATTAAATACAAAAATGAAAAAAAGCAATTTATGTAGAATGCATTTCATTTCCATAATGGTATGACTAAGAATAAAAGGAAATATCTGGAAAGAAAGCTGTACATTGATACATTCAGATTGCATTGATTTACACCATTAATGGTCTATCCGTTATCAGTGTTACAGATGATGAATGCCAAGAACATAAAATGAGTGCTACACACTATTCAGAGAAACACTCTTTAAAAAAGAAAAGAATACATGAATATCCTGCTATGTAAACTAATCCTGTTGCCACTTCACCCTCAGCACTGCACAAATTATGATTTATGTCTCTGAGGATACAACTTTTTGTATATGACAAACTGAAATTACCTGATGTGCTGTTCTTTAACAGAGAATGCTAATGGTTAAAACTGAGTAAACATTGCATGATACAAAAAATATATAATTTTTCATTCAATTGCTAGGTATGAGCTCATGTTAAATACTGAAATAACACTTTTTATCAAATATAATACTTCAAGATTCAATATGTTTGTAATTATGTACAAAACCTAACCATAACTTCTTCTGCAACACTGTTAAAATGTAATTATTCCTTATGCAATGCTTTACAACATCACTGAATAGGTGCCAGTGAGCAGTCATTCAAGACATTTATAAACATTATGAGTACTTGTTCTGAAATTAAAAAAAAGCTATTTAAAGATAAGAGGGAATGTCTGATGTGCAGTGACAGTAGACAATGCACCACACATATCACTGCATGCATCAATTATACTCTTATGCGTTTTTTATAAGAAGGGAAACACTAACCTGAATATCATGTTCAATAGTTCTGAACTAGATGCCACCTCTTTACCTGCAAAGCCATATGCCAAGATGCCACCTCTATACCTGCAAAGCCATATGCCATGCACTAGCCTGTCACGTGGGGTTCCTTACTACTGCTGCTGGCCAGTCATCATTTGTCATAGTAGGACAGGAAGTGGAAGCTGCAGTGACAACATGTGTGACTTCACTACCAGACCAGCACATGATCATGTTATGCAAAATGCAACAAGCAGTAAATATCCTGCATGCAGTAACTGGATAATACTGAAGTGCATCACCCCCACACTCACCCAGGCACCTAAATATACATTTCAACATGCTGAAGAATCTCTCTTTGACAATACAGGTGAGTGACAGAGCTGTATTAAGACTGTCTTGCACAGCTCTCTTTGCATTTCTCACTGGTGTAACGAGACTCTGCTCCAGTGGGTATACAGCATCACCTGAAAAGAAAGAAAGAAAAAAAGAAAATGGGGAGAGGAATACAATGTAATTAAAGAGTGGTTTTAGTATTAAGCAATACATTTTACTATAAATAACTACTTAATTGATAATTTATACATATATATATATATATATATATATATATATATATATATATATATATTATACACAGACACACACACGCACACACACACACACACACACACACACACACACACACACACACACACACACACACACACACACACACACACATATTTTTTCACCACTGGGCATCCTACCATGCAGGAAGAGGTTGTAGTATGAGCTAGTGTGCCAGATATGTGAATCATGTGCACTGTCAGGATGCTGGGTAGACATGATAGTGATGCCCTTCCCACACATCACAGAGTATCCAGTAGTTGATGGATGGTGGCATAATGCAATACCACTCTCCCCATGGACCAGACGTTGCTCTAGTTGCAACATGGGTGCAATCTATTGAACGAGCACCTCAGGGAAACATACCACCCCATGAAAGGCATGCACAGTGTGGGCTCAGTCCTGGGGTGACCGCAGGAAATACATTTACTGATTCACATGTGCCAAGAATACATCCAGGAAATGCTGAAGTATCCTTGAGACAGAACACTGTGAGCTAATAAATGTGACCCCAGTCTGTTTCTGAAAGCTCCCCATGGCAAGTATAGCAAAGGACTATACATACCTTAGAATCCACAATACTAAGTCCATGCACCTCTTCAGACCTCAGTATCTACAGGGATAGTAAGGCCAGTGCTTCTGTGGGGCCATACTTACTCACTATGATGCATACAATATCACTGTTCACAATAAATCTGTCAAGTATCTCCTGATTATCAAAATTATGATGAGTCATTCTCTCTATTTTTTGACCTTTTTGGTAGTACCACTGGGAGAAAAAGGTTTTGGCTCAGACAAGAAAAGCAGCTTGAGAAACAGCAAAGCTAGCAGCATGGGAAACATCTTTGCTGATTGCAAAGTTTATAGAAAAGTTGCAAGTCAGCATTTTATAATGCATTTGCACATGGTGTGTTAATGCTTCAGATTATAATTATGAATTGCAAACATTTGGGGAAAAGGACTTTGTAATTGAAGATTTAAACTATTTCTCATTTACATATTATTATTTCTTTTGCTTAAATTTATTTGTGGATATGTGCATTAGTATAAGTAATGTAATGTCTGTGAATACTAGCAATATCTCTTGCAAAAATTAATCGAACATCTCTTTTGCAATCTTCCTCTACTACTTTTTTTCTTTACTATCAAAGTCCCTCTCTGTTTCTAAATACAGTGTTTTAATCTTTATATTCAATCCACCATTCAGTGCAATACATAAAATTTGATGTTTCATGTTCTTCCCATATACTTTTTAATTCTTCCTCAAAACGTCTTATAATATTCACCTCTTTTAAATTTTGTTTACCATTCCCTTGTCTAATCACATTTTCATTCCCTTGCGATGTGTAAACTTTTCTCTTTCTTTATTTCTTTTAACATCTGAGCACATTCCCCAGGATTCAATAAAGTCCATGTAGGCTCCATGTAGAGCCTTCATGGACTGTATCCATGTACGCAGCCATGGTTCCCCCTCTGCAGCATGACATATATATTAATTATGGTGCATGCCTATGGGAGGTCAAAGCAACATGAATATTGAATCTATGTAAAACTTACTGCACAGCCACACACATTTCAGCCCATCCACCTTGGCTGAAAGGTGTACCAGACATTTATGTACTTGTCTGCATGGTGCTGTGCGTTGCTTAGCTATGCTTAGCTTTCTGCACATATGCATCAGACATCGGGCCAGATTCAGGAAGCCTCCGTGTAAGAGTTATAACTCTTACACGGAGGCTGCAGTTAAACTGTGTGATGTCAGCATGTCATGCATATGCATGAGGTGCATGAGGCATGCTGAATCACACCAGTAACTCTTACACGGTCCGTGTAAGAGAGTAGGGGGCGTGTCTGTAGGCTAAGCTCTGCAAGTGGACACGCCCCCGGAAAACTAGAATGGCTGAAAGTAAACAGCCACGAGAAAGGCCATGAAAATGTGAATAAACACACTATACAACACATGCCCCGACTGGCCATCAGTGTATAAAGTGAAGAGATGTCATAAAAGTAAATGAAAACCTTTTTTTTTTTTGTTAAACCCGTAAATGTTTGCTACTGTGCGGGTGTGCTACTAAGCGCAATCACAGTTAGCAGTCAGTGGAAAAGGATATAAGAACTAAATATGCAAAGTAAGCCAAGAAATAATAGCTTAGTGGTAGAGTACCCGCCCTATGAGTAGGCAGGCAGGGTTCGAGCCCCTACAACAACCTTTTTTTTTTTTTGTAAATAAGCACTAAAAAGCCCCCAGACAGTATTGTACAAATGTAAATGTATTCCCTTTTGTAAAATGGAATGAAACCGAGCATATATTTTGAAGTAACATAAGAATAAAAATAGTCAGAAATGTACTGATAGCTAAGCTGCCGTGAGACAGAGTGCCCGTAGCCGAGTAGTGTTTAAAAAGCTGCAAACTGCGTGCCCGTTGCCAAGCAGCGGGTAAACAGGCTGAAACTGTGTGCAATTAGCTGAACATGTGTGTCACTAGCCAATTAAGATTTATCCCAGCGCACACCGTTTGCGCCGCTCCCACAAGCTAACTGCCAGTGCGCATGCGTTACCTCCGCAAGCGCAGAACAGGTTTAAAGTGCTTAAAAGTGCTTTTGGCATGTTTGATTGACAGGTCTTCAACTCATGTCTGTCAGGAAAAGCAAAAGCAGTTGCCAGATTCGAACACAGGATACCATGCACTAGAGTCAAGGAACTAAACCACCAAGCCATGACAGCAATACCTAGAAAAGCAGAAATAGCATATATATTGGATAAAACCCACAATGGAGCATGAGAAAGCATTTTCAGTGAAGTAGATACAATTCCAAAACGGCCAATCAGAGAAATGTGCGGAAAAGCGGCATATATAAGCCCCATAGGCGGAATACACAGCATAACTGATTGTAGAACAGACTTGCAGTCAGCATGAGTGGAGTAGGTGAGGCGTTGCTTTCGAGCACAGCGTTGGGCGTTGAGGAGTCCAGATACATGGTCTGGCTCCTTGTCCATAATCACGAGGCCCAACTCATGCAGGGCCAGGTCTCATGGGGAGTATATAGGGCTGAGGCGTGGGACCAGTTGGCTCGTGAGCTGACCAGTGCTACTGGCATTCCACGCACTGGTGAGCAGGTCCGTCACCACCATGCGGACCTGAAGAGACGCAAGCAGGACCAATTGAACCGTTGGATCCAGGAGGCTCGGCAAATGCCCAACGCCGCACTACTGAGTAAGTCACATTTTACCCATGTATGTAAGGATTTCAACCAGCTGATACCATGGAGATGTGTAGTCCAATATTATTCCCTTTGTATTACAGCTGCAGGTGTCCGCTCTGCGAATGTCGAGATGCACGCCAGAAGGCTGGTGCGGCTGCCACCATGCAGGTTAGTAACCCCACCCAGTACTTGTAAATAAATATTATTATGTACCATGTATCAGAACAGTGCAGTGTATTGATTAAAAGTAATATAATGTGCAAGCAGGAATTGAACGTCTGCAGGTATGGCTGCAACAAGTTCATCAGTATGCAAGTGTAACTGGAAATATAATTGATAGAATTAAACAGTGCTGTAATACAGATGTCCCATCATTAATTAAATATACTGTAACCTGCAGTATAGTCTCAAGAGTACAGCTTCAGAATCTGAGGTAGTCACATGTGAGATATATCGCCTGTTGAAATGCTGAATCATGACAGAAGTGAGGCTGTTGGAAAGTGTTTGAATCACCACAGGTCTAATATGTGAACAAAGCCTAGAAGTACCAACCTGAACTGTGAAGTTGCAGAATGTATGAGAGTGACAGAAATGCTCATGTATGAATAAATAAAGTAGTAATAACCCTGAATATATAAGCCTCAGTGTGTTTTACAGAACTAAATGCATGTGGGAAGTACAAATTAACATCCCAAACTGATTTCAGTGTGTCTGAATCTGAATGTCTAGCTCAAAATCTGTATATGGTGATAACAGTAAACAATTTGCAGATAGAATGAATGATTATCTGACAGACTAAACAGCCATAGTTGTCCCCTGTCCTGTCATCAAAGTGTAGCAGGATGATGTATCTGATCAAATTCAAAATAAGTAGGATAGTGATGTATGTGTAACAGGTGTAGCATGACAGTCAAATAAAGATTATTTTGAAACATCAGCCTCAACTTAATTGTGTATCTATGATAAATGTGAATTAATGTTTAACATATGAATGTGTCATCACTTTCTATCCCCACCCAACCCTGTAATTCCATATAACAACATCCACTAAATAATGGTATGTGAACATTTCATTAATCATGGACATTTGTCCGTTCCAAACATATATGCATGTCTGTTCGTGCATGTGCCCTGTTCATACCTGCAAATACGATGGTCTGTTGCCATTAATCAACCCTGCATGTCGTTTGACTGTGTTTTGCTGTTCAAATAATGCATGTGATATTGATATGCCTTGTTCAATGGTG
Organism: Protopterus annectens; assembly: GCF_019279795.1. Lineage (NCBI taxonomy): Eukaryota > Metazoa > Chordata > Ceratodontiformes > Protopteridae > Protopterus > Protopterus annectens. Next base: position 1,960,698,853 of record NC_056735.1, read on the forward strand.
TCCATATCTGGGTGTTTGTTTGATGGGAATACCAATGCATGCTGTTACAACTAATCTGAATGGAATAAAATGCCACTAACCCAAACTAACATAACTACTCACAAACCTAGAACGCTTGGGAAGGCAGGTCCCAGCAGACCCACCTCTCCCACCTCAGCTGGTGACTGCACCTGGCACTAGTGCCCAGGCCGGACCCCCTCCGGTGGCCCTGTGCCACCTTCGGGTGGAAGCGCTGCAGGGGATGGGGCCCGTCCCCTCTGCAAGTGTGGCGGAGGGGTTCGTCCACTCACCCTCCGCGGTGTCCGGTCTGTGGTGCGTGGGAGATCCAAGACACTGTTCTTGGACCCCTCGCCAGCTCGAGGCTCGTGTGGCACAGCTAACGGCCCGGCCGTTGCCCGCCTACACAGCCCCAGCACAGCCCCGTCCTGGGCTGTGAAGGAACAGTGGCAACTGCCTATGGGTGGGGATATCAGTTCCACTGTTGCCATCTGTGGGCTCGTGCATCTTGGATATCCCAACCTCCGTCCCCCACGTGTGTCATACACCGTCCCTGTATGCGTCTTGTCTGTCTTGTCTGTTAACCTACCCAACCTACCTCCCCAGCTTTACCGACTTCCTTCACCTGTCATACCACTCTCACCTGTAAAAAAAAAAAAGGGCACTCTGTCCCACAAAAATTACGCCCCATACATAGCTGTCCATGTCGCAGACATGTCCGCTGGACATCTAAACTGTTAATTACAATTGGCTGTACAACAAATATTAATGTTGTCCTGACACCTCTCTCAGAGGTGGAAGGTTTCAAATGTCTCACCAAAATACATAGAAATATACAGCTGTTGCTGCAAAAGACATGGGCATCTATGGGCCTTACCTACACCCTTCCTGCAAATCCCACGCTTCTTTCCCTACTGTCTTACCCTCTTTATGACCCCTTTTCACCACTTTCCTGTCACCCCTTTTTCTTTTCTTTCAAAGAAAATAGCGCGGGTGTGCGCTTGTGTTAGCGGAGCTCACCGTCAGTGCGCATGCGTGAGCTCAGCATAAGCGGCGCAGACCTGGTTTAAAGTGCTTAAAAGTGCCTTTATGGCACTTTGATTGACAGGTCCTGTACTCAGTTCCAAAGTTTGCTAAGAAAAATAAATTCCCACTCTCAGTCTCGAACCCAGTACCTTGGTAACATTAGTCCGTATGACCTAGCACTAAGCCATGCCTGCTTTACAAGAACACACTGCTAAAATAAATATAACATGTAATAGTAGGAATCAGTATAAAGGTAATATAGGAGATGTACTATCCAAAGCATGTTTGGTAGAGTTTTAATGGCCAAATTACTGGATTCCCATACTAGTTCAGTGTGAGCAGAAACAGCACTGCTACCTGTTAGCTTGTACATAATAATGTAAGGTAATGTACATATGTGAAGGTATGTATATCTACACATACATATATATAAATATATATTAATACATATGAAATATAATCGTAGGTCTCAGTAGCCATACACACTCACTACAGGAAAAAGTTAACATAATTGCTGCAACCTGAATCTGCAACACAGCCTGACCCCTGTGTGACCTACTTACCCTTCTAACTGCTTACAGGTGGCCTCAACACTTTGATTGACAGGTCCTGTACTCAGTTTGAAAGTTTGCAAAGTAAAAAATTCCCACTGTCAGTCTTGAAACCAGGACCTAGGTAACATCAGTCTGTTTGACCTACCACGAAGCCATGCCTGCGTTGGAAGAGTACACTGCCAAAATAAATATAACATGTAATAGTAGGAATCAGTATAAAGGCAATATAGGAGATGTACTATCCAAAGCATGTTTGGTAGAGTTTTAATGGCCAAATTACTGGATTCCCATACTAGTTCAGTGTGAGCAGAAACAGCCCTGCTACCTGTTAGCTTGTACATAATAATGTAAGGTAATGTACATATGTGAAGGTATGTATATCAACACATACATATATATAAATATATATTAATACATATGAAATATAATCGTAGGTCTCAGTAGCCATACACACTCACTACAGGAAACAGTGAAGATATATGCAGCAACCAGAATCTGCAACACAGCCTGGCTCCTGTGAGACCTACTAAGCCCTTTAACTGCTTAAAGGTGCCTCTAGCACTGTGATTGATAGGCCCTATACTCAACTCAAAAGCAGAATATGAGCATACTAGTAGGCCCTACCACAAGACCATTGTAACACTAGTCTGTATGACCTACCACTAAGCCATGACTCTCATACAGGAATATAGTGCTAAATAAGTGGAACATGTAATAGTAGGAATGAAGATAAAGGCAATATAGTATGTCTACTACCCAAAGCATGTCAGGCAGACTTTTATAGTCCCAATTACTGGATTCCCATACTAGAGTAGTGTTAATGGAAACAGCCCTGCTAATTGTTAGCTTGTACCCAATAATGTCAGCTAATGTACATATATGAAAGTATGTATATGTACACAGATATATATATATATATATTCATATAGCAATACATATGACATATAGTTGTAGGTGTCAGTATGCATACACACTCACTACAGGGAACAGGCAAGATAAATGCAGCAACCTGAATCTACAACACAGCATGAAGCATGGGAGATGTACTAACCTTCACACTCACAGAACACTGTCAACAGCATACCAGCATGGTCCACGCCCTACAATCTGAAAGGGCAACGCCTATCTCACATACCCTTTTATAGCAGTGTCCTGAAATCACAGTGAGACATGCAATTAGAACACACCCAGCTGCTTGCAATTAGCAAATGCTGCCTTACAATTGGTGCAGAGGCCATCACATGGATCTATGCAGATACCTACAAAAGTATTCAGTACCCACACTCCACTCATGCAATACAGTCATTGCACTAACCGAATGAGAAAGAGAGAGAGAGAGACAGACAGAGAGAGAAAACAAAATATACTGACAGCCAGCAGCAAAACAGCAGCAGCAGCAGCAGCAACAGCAGCAAAATACAAGCAGCACGACTGACTCACCAAAAGCTGCCACAAACACAGGTAATGCAAAGTAGCAGGTTAATCCTGTGTATACTGTGACACCAGCAAATGTATCACAGTTCACTATCAATAGGTATGTCCATGAGATAGGTTGTGTGTAGATAGTCATGAAATATAAACATATGTAATATTGTTGTACATGTGGGCCATAACTAACACTTCCATAGCTTAGAACACAAGGCCAGTTGTGCATATGATGCAGTAGTTCCCAGGGTCAGTAGAGGTTCCTCCTCATTGGTGTGGGACCACTGTGTATGTATGGCACTGTTCAGGTACATATCCTGTAGTATGGCCATGGATTAATATCAGTCTGTCATGTGGTGCTATGTCCTCCAGGGGTGAATGTAGCACACATCCAGGGATACCATTCCGTAACAGTGATGATATGTGTTCTGCAATGATGAGGGTGGCTCTCACCTGGACATGTGGGAGGATAGGGAGGTTACAGTCATCTGGGATAACTAATAACACGTGTGTAGGACAATGGGGGGGGGGGTACCTGCACCTAAACTGTCTGCAAAATTGTTGGCAATATCTGTGAATTTGGTGAATGTGAAGCATCTTAACACTGCAGACAACAGATGCCTTCCCGTCATGTGAATCTACCCTGTACTGCTGCCCCTCACAAACACACATACACACACATGTCAATTGGTGTTACCAGTGGCCGGCTTGGGCATATCTAACCCACACCCTGTGCATATGATGACACTGTGCCACCTCCTGCATACTACAACATCGGTGCAGGTAAAGGTAAACACGTTGCTGATGCACAGGGTGACTACATAGATGTGTATAAGTAGTAACATGTTGGTAACTGTTGTGTGTTGCAGTATAAATGTGTGTATATCCCATCAGTCCTGCTGCAGTAACTGTATGAATGTCCTCAATTGTTATCTGCACCCATACTACTTAACAAAGTGTACCTGCTGCACACCATCACATGCTAACATTGACTATGGCAATGTGCATCTTGTGCTGTTATGTAGATTCAGCTACATGTATCTGTTCTGTCACACATGCATTTATACACACCCTGCTACCCACACATGCACACGCTCACCTGCCATTCCCATTAGTTATCACCCTGCATGAGTAGCTGTTGATACATGACAGGTACACATTTCAGAAGTGCACTATGTTGTTTACTACTGGCATCCCCTTCTCTACCTGTACTCACAGGGTGCAGGCAACCTCATCATTTGGAAGATGTAATGTGCATCAGGTACTGTAGTACCCTGATTGCCACAGCAAACATGCTTCCCATACGGAAATGCACACACAGACACATCCCACATCCACACACTTGCCACATTCAGGCTTCAGAACACTATCTAGGTATATTCGGGTACATGTGCAAGTTCAAGTAGCATGTAACACTATACTGAGTACTGGCACTTAGTTGTCTGTAGTCATGTTGTCTGTATAGAATAAAAGAAATGTTTTATTATCCCTCCGTTTTGTGGACATTACTTGAACAAGTGTTACCTTACATGTGTTATCAGTACCAACACCTTCTGTTTTGTAGTTTTGTTTGTATAGGGTGCTATCAACATCACTGCTTGTTAAGGGTAATGACCACCCTGCAGTGCATAGCCCCATGTGGCAAAAGCCACATCCCACCCCATCATTGTGCACACACACTAACCCCACCAACAGTAAAACACATACTTTCCATTTGCAAGGTTCAAACCCACACCTAACTGTGCAATGACAGTAGAAACAGGCACATTAGCAGAGTGTGCTATTTGCAGTAGTTGGAGAAACCTTTACTAATGCTGTACTTAGAGGGTGCTGACATCATCTGTGTGTAGGAGGAGGGATGTGCACCCTGTAGTGTGTTCTCCCAGTTGGCAAAAGGCAGTTAACCCTCCCAGCATAGTGCACACACATAAACCACACTCATACATTCCCTTTGCAGGATTCAAACCCCCACCTAACTACGTTATGACACTGAAGAAAGACACATTAGCAGAGCGCTATGCAAATGACTGGAAGACTTTCCTACAGGTGATATAGTTATTCAGTCCTGACATCATCACAATTTCAAGCGAGGGATCTGCATCCTGTACGATACTGTCACGGTTGCTAATAGGGACATTTCCCACACACACACATCTATGTGTTGGAGGTTTGCATATGTGGGGATCCAGAACACCAGTGTGATTAGTATATGGTTTGATTGCAACAATGAGGGATATACTCCCAGTGGTGATTAGTTTTTACTCATGTTTGTAAAGATCAGCTCTAGTATATCTGCCCTCTTGTGGGAAGGTTGGTTACCTGTTCCATAGCCAAAGAATGTCTGATCAATGGGAATCTTAGAGCTTGGGTATTGTGGCCTGTGTAATGTACACAGTCTATGTTTGGGTAGCTGGCATCACCCAGTATGATGGTGTTTGCAGAGTAATCTAAACTCTCCTGTGTCAGCATGAAGGCTGTGTGGGAGACCTGAGTTTGAGAGGGTGCTGTAAGAGCTCCTCTGTGTCTCTTTCCATGTGGTCCAGGGAGGTGCGTCCCAACAGGTAGCTGACTGTGACCCTCCCTTGCTCTGTCTGGAGTGCGGCACGTCTGTCAACAGCTCATGTCAAGCAAGTGCACACCCCTCATAAATGATGTGGAAGCCTTCAAAGGCCCAAGGCCTGTTGAAAATATGGACCAGACTGCAGATACCTGTATAGAGGCATTCTGTGGACACATTCAGGAATGCATGGATCATGAAGCCACATATGAAAGCATGACCCAATTCTCCAAAGACAGATGTCCTGGGGATCGGACACCAGCCATAAACACACTATACAATAGAAGGATGGCGCCACTACATGATACAACAACCTCCCAAAATGTGAAGGCACCACTGATGAGTATTGGAAGACAACTACAGGCACCCATATGATTGTCTAAGGCCATCTTTGAGAGAGGATTCCACAAGCCACTGAGGATAATCACAAGGCTGCCTGTAGTTATGTTAGTAACCTGGGTGGTACTACCCAGATATGCTCAGAGGTAATACAATATGTCACACAAAATATAAAACACACAGACATTGCCATCATCCTAGTGGACAGGTTCAATGCTGCCTTCTCTCCCACCACACCAAAAGGGAACATATGTCTCGCATCACAGTGCTTCCCCCCCTGACATCACAGATGCTCAGGTAAGAGATGCCCTTCCCAAAGCAGTAAACACTGCATCAATGGGACCAGACAGTGTCCCAGGCTGTGTCCTACATGAACCACAAGAAGAGCTACACCCAGACATAACACCACTGTTCAATCCCAGCCTTAATACATGATATGTGACCAGAGAGTGGCATACAGCAACAGTGGTCCCTCAACATGCAGGTGGTGCCGTCACGGATCCTGGACACTACTGCCCCATATGTCTGACTAGCTTTGTCTGCAAAGCTATGGCAAGAATCATCAAGAACCTCACATATCTAGATATTGTGGACCTACAGACATGTCACCATACACAGTTTGGCTTTGTCAATGGCAAATCCTGCCTATCAAACCTGTTTGCTTTGTTTGAAACAGTCACCAAGGCCACTGTCAAGGGGTAGGAGGTCCACACAGCCTACCTGGACCTTGCATAAGCCTTGGATACAATACCCCACTTGTGCATTCTAGGGAAGCTCACCAGTGTACATATTAACCCCTATGTCACTATGGGTATTGCACAGTGGCTCAAGGGCAGAACACACATGGTAGAATTGCTGGAGCCATGTCAGCCTCCAACCTGGTACAAGTGGTGTCCCACAAGACAAAGCCCTAGGGGCTGTCATGTTCATTATATATTTGTCATAGGTACAGGCCAACATGGAAGTACTGTGGCTCAGCACGTCACAGGTGACTGCAGACCGAACACCATAATCAACTCAACAGCTAACACACGCATCCTCCACAAGAGACACTTGCAAACACACGACTTGTGCCACAGCCATGGCCTCAACATGAATGACAGAAAGAGTATAGTCATCCGCTTTGTCAAACAGTAAATGACCACAATGTACCACATATGTGTTAATCCAGTAAGTGCAGACCTAGGAATTATGGACCTTGGGGTACGCAGGTTGATAGCATCCTACCATTTGACAACAACATGGACAAAGTGGTTAGGTAAGCATGTGATATGGGCCACATCATCATGGGATCCACATGTAGGCCAGGGAGGACATTGTGCCCCTTTACTCATCCCTCATCATGCCCATAATTGACTATGATGAACCTGTCGGCATGCACCTTACCAGACACCTGCAGCAACTGGGGCTACCACATATGTACCTCGACAAGGGGATCAAAGTGCTCAAACAGATGCCACATACTGACTGGTTAAAGTAGCAGCAGCTCTACTCAGTGACATACTGCCTCTTCATAGGCAATCTGTGCCTTACATAGAAGGCCAGGTCATACCCTCACGTAATGGCCATGCTGCATCTCAGAATATCCAGATCCCACCAGGATACACGCTGGAAATACATGAACTTCAGGAGTGATATACATAGGACATGGTGGAGGGGCACATTCACAACTCAGAGGCACCCTTCATTCCTGATTATTATCCCAATAGAGGTTAGGCGGACTGACTCAGTGACTATCCTCAAGGCGATATTAATGACTGGATGTGACATTGTAGGGTTACCCTGGGTATCACTTATGTGTCACTGTGAGAAAGAGGCACAGTATACTAACCTTGGAAAAGGGCATAGCAAGACAGATTCACAATGCATGTTGAAAGGCACGCACATTCTGGCTAGGTGGATACATGCCCTGGGCAGATATCCCTGTACGAACCTATGGACCTATGTCTCTTTTTCACCATTGGCCCTATGTGCTGTCAATCACCAATGTAATCTCAATACTCTGGTAGCATGTGCAAGGTCAGTTGTCAGTCACCTCTATGGTACAGTTGTGGAATATGTGTGTCATGTAGTAATGTCACAGCTGCCACATGTACACAGTCAACCCTATCCCCTACCCATTGATGTACATCACATGTATGAGATTGAAACACATGGCCAAACTGTAACAACAACATACAAGTCAGTCAGATGCATGGACACATATGACTCAGTCATTGTCCATGCCACCACAGCTGATGTGGGATGTCGCTCACTGGGATACGTGATAGGGAACATGGAAGGGATCACTGAGCAAGTGACACAGGCTGGTAGACCCTGACCTTGGTTGGCATCAGACCCTCACCAGGGATTCCGACAAATTACTGAATGCTAATGAATAAGTGTATCTACAACACCCTAGCTGAATGGTTCTTAGCATGCAGTCACTGCATTGCTATGGAATACTGTCTTACCACTCCCACAACAGGTGAAAACATGCAGCTCCTGTACATTAACAACATGTAGACCTTATGCCCCAGACCAGGTGTGCATCCCTCACTACTAGGCTGATAGCATCTACATCTCACACTGTATATACACATCCCACATGCAGCATCTGCACAGAAGACCACGGTCATAATGTTACCCTGTGCAAATACCATGTATTCACATGTGGCAGGCATCACACATGGTAACTATTGAAAGTCACAGGTACATATGTGTATTTGGCACACACATACATCATGTGTTCATTGCCATAACCGGTGTAATCAATGTCATGCATTATTGTGAGGGACAACCCACATACATGGGCATTCTGTGTGTGCACAACACACATGGCATGTCTGTAATCAAAAGCCATACATAATTGTGATATCGTTTAGAAATGGGTATGTGCATCCTGTAGTGTGTTTTCCCAGTTGCCAAAGGGATATATCAATCATACACACTTACCCCCTACACACACACTTGTCATGTGCGGATTCAAACCCCTACCTAACTATGTTAAGACACTAGACACCGGCGCATTAGCGCAGCGCACTATTCGCATTACTGGGGAATGTCCTTTCCCCTGATATACTTATAGGGTGCTGACATCATCAGAGTTTAGAAAGTGGAATGATCATCCTGTGGTGTGTTTTCCCAGTTGCCAAAAGGGATGTTTCTTTCATACCCACACACTTACCCCCTTCACACACACTTGTCATCTCGCGGGTTCAAATCCCTACCTAACTATGTTAAGACACTAGAGACGGACGCATTAGCACAGCGCTATTCGCATTACTGGGGAAAGTCCTTTCCCCTGATATACTTATAGGGTGCTGACATCATCAGAGTTTAGAAAGTGGAATGATCATCCTGTGGTGTGTTTTCCCAGTTGCCAAAAGGGATGTTTCTTTCATACCCACACACTTACCCCTTCACACACACTTGTCATCTGCCGGATTCAAACCCCTACCTAACTATGTTAAGACACTAGAGACGGATGCATTAGCACAGCGCGCTATTCGCATTACTGGGGAAAGTCCTTTCCCCTGATATACTTATAGGGTGCTGACATCATCAGAGTTTAGAAAGTGGAATGATCATCCTGTGGTGTGTTTTCCCAGTTGCCAAAAGGGATGTTTCTTTCATACACACTTACCCCCCTTCACACACACTTGCCACCTGCTGGATTCAAACCCCTACCTAACTATGTTATCACACTAGAGATGTACGCATTAGCACGGTAGCTATTCGGATTACTGAGAGAATCCTTTTCTCCAATATACTTATAGGGTGCTGACATCATCAGAGTCTAGAAAGTGGAATGATCATCCTGTGGTGTGTTTTCCCAGTTGCCAAAAGGGATGTTTCTTTCATACACTTACACACACACTTACCCCCTTCACACACACTTGCCACCTGCTGGATTCAAACCCCTACCTAACTATGTTATGACACTAGAGGCACGCGCATTAGCACGGCGCTATTCGGATTACTGAGAGAATCCTTTTCTCCAATATACTTATAGGGTGCTTACATGATCAGTGTCTAGAAGGGGGATGACCATCCTCTGGTGTGTTTTCACATTTGCTAGGGGTAACATTTGGACCAAGTGTGTGAGCATGCCCAGTTCAGCCTTCCTGTGGCATGTTGTGTGAAAGATGTCTCATTTATCTAAGTGTGTGAGCATGCCCAGTGTGGGCTTTACATATGTTGAACTCTGCAGCCCATCACATTTGTGGATGAGTGTGACCTTCAACAAATACCTCCAGTTTATGGTTGTGTGTTCTGTGCCATGTTGTGTAGTTACTGTTCGAATGCTTTTTGTGTGAACAAAACTGGGAGTATACTGTGCCTGCAGGTTTTGCATGGGATACTTTGCACACAATTGTCAACATCCGTTCATACTGACCTAACACTGTAGCACTGTCTAGTGTAGTGTTTCAGTACTTTCACTGTGGTGGTCAGTATCCTGGGCTTCAGTCCTATCACTGATTTACATTTCCATAGTGTGCACAACAGGCTGGTTAAGGTCCAGTTGTGCACATCTGCACAAAGGCAGTGCCTCTACAGACCCTGTTAATTGCTGCCCCATAAGCCTAACAAGTGTAGACTGCAAATCTATGGAGAGGATCATAATTGAGCTCATAAACAAAGATATAGGGGACATGCAGACATTGTACCCATCCCATTTTAGCTTGGTCAGGGGCAGATCATGCCTTTTGTACTGGGTTGACATCTTCAAATTGGTCACTTAGGCCATTGTTGGGGAAAGGCAGTCCATACAACCTACCTTGGCCTTGCTAACACTTTCAACACAATACCCCACTCAGGTATTGTGGAAAGACCTCACAACTGAAATGTAAACCCATATGTCACAAGATGGGTTGCAAACTGGCTTAAGGACGGGACCCACAGGGTTAGAGTTGCTGGCACTATGTTAGACTCCAGGCTGGTCACAGGTGGTGTCACACAGGGCTCAGTCCTTGGCCACCATTGTTTGTCATGTACTTCCCATGAGAACAGGCCAACATGGGAGGACTTTGGATGACAATGTTAGCAGATGAGTGCACACTGGGCACCATAGTGGACAGTGCATCACACACAGATATCCTTCAGAAGGGACTCACAGTAACTGATAGCTGGTGCCAGGGCCATGGCCTGAAGTCAGAGTGCACAACATGTGTAGACATACCCTTCAGGAAAAGCAAGGTGACCCCAAGCTACCATATTGGTGGCAATCCTCTAAGCACAGAGGAGGTTATCACGGACCTGGGGACCCAGGTTGACAGTCGCCATTCTTCTCAGACTCACATTGCTAAAGTGGCTAGGAAGACCTTCTACATTGCCCACCTGATAAGGATGGGATTCACATCCAGATCTAGTGGGTCATTGTTCCCCTGTACTCTTCAGTTATCAGACCGGTGATCAAGTCAAATGCCCTATTCTGGCTGTATCTCACCCAACATCTGCAGCAATTGGAGACACCCTGACTGTCCCCACCTAAAGGATCAAGGAACCACAACAGCTGTCATATGCTGCCAGATTGAAGACACTCACACTCTATTCACTCACATACCGTCTGCTTAGAGGTGACATGTGCCTGACATGCGAGGCCATGTCCAAACAGAGATTAATGGACATGCTCCACCTCAGACTCAGAAGATCCACCTGAACCACTAGTGCAGGTGACTGACACCTTAGCAGGGATGTATGTTGGACATGTTGTAGGGATGGAGTTATCACTCGGAGACTCCTATGCTGTGGAATACAATCCTGGTCCATTTGAGGCAGAGCACCTTGCTGGCTGTGTTCAAGAGGTATCTTGACCTAATGCTAGTCGGAGAATGTGTTTGTCCATCAACACATTGTAAGCGTAGTTTGACATGTCATATGTCTTGTTTAGTATACTGTGCCTCTGTCTACCTGTGACATAACATTGATACCCAGGGTAAACCTCCCATCTCCCATCCACTCATTAGGATTCCTGTTGAGGGGACTCAACCAGTGTCTTTATGGACAACCTGTAGTGTTAGTTTACTCATGTGTGGGGTGGCTTCTGTGTTTTGGATAATGCAGTACAGCCTGTCCTATATATGTCAGTGCTGGGGTTCAGTTCCCTCATGTGCATAGCTACCTGCCATTCAGATTGTACAAGGTGCAGCATGTGCATTGATTCCAGCTTGGACATGGCTTTCTCGTCAGGCACAGCTTGCATCTGGGTGGACATCATGGCAGTGTGTGGAGCTGCACTCTGTTTAATCAGACTACACATTACATGTGTTCCAGCTCTGTCATACTCCTGGTGAGGTACTGTTGTGGACTTTACAGGTGCTGGATGTGTGTGCATGAGGTACACCCACAGGGGCTGTTGTGGTAATTTCTACTGGTGATGAAAGATAACTGCAAAACCAGAATGACCTCCCCTTAGCTAGATGTCAGACAGCATGGACCATACAATCACAACTGGAAATAGGATTCTACACCTACCACCCTAGAACACAGTAAAGGAAAGACACTACGGCTGATGCTGCTCAATGCCCAAGGTCTCTACCTCAAGCTGCACACACTCTATGCCCTTCTCAGTATGTAGCACATTGATGTCTGTGCTGTGCCTGAAACCTGGTTCACAGTTTCTGACAGCACCCCAGCACTATCGGGTGTTACCTCATCTCATGCATTCCGGCACCAGCATCCCGACAACAACAAGAAGGATGGTGGGTGTCCATATTCATCAAGGACACCCTCACCTCATGGTTGGTGGCAACACACTATGCATCGGAGACCATCCAGGTGCCAGTGACCGTAGGCAAGACTGCTCTGCAGTTTGTAGCATGTTACATGCCACCCGCTCAAACTCAGGTACCTCACACAGCTATCCTGCAAACACTGAAGGGGATAAATGTATCTCCAAACACCATCCTACTGGGTGATTCCAACTATCCACATATAGACTGGGATCACTAATCATGCCACAACACTCTAACACAAAGGTTCCAAGAGTTCATACACTGAAATGCCATGGAACAACTGGTCCCAATCCCCTCAAGTGGAGGCAACATACTAGAACACATCATCACAAACATGGGGTCACACTGTTCAACACCAGATGTATACCCATCATTGGTGAGATCAGATCATGGACTACTCTCAGTGGGAGTCCACATCCCACCCACACCCCAGATGGGAAAGAAGCGGTGAAGACCTTGTCAAATGCCGACTTCACATTTCTGAGCACTGGTGTGGTCTCTTTCAAGGCCCCCAGGCCAGCGGACACCATTACCCAAGCCACTGTATCACTTAGAAATGCCTTCTACCAGCACCTCCAGGACTGCATGGTTCAGGCAATCCAAAATAATAATGACTCTTTGTACCACAGGCAAGCATCCAGTCTGGTGGACCCTAGCCATAAACAAGCTGTACAACACAAGGAAGGAGCTACTACACGATAGAGTGTAATCCGTATGGGGAAAGACACCCCTGCTCATTGTGAGTAAAGCGCTGGGTTCCCCATACAATCATCCGAGGCATGTTTAGAGAGTAAACCCACTCAGGACTCCAGGGACAATCATGAGGCCTTTTTACCTATGTTTGAAACCTGGGAGGAAACTCCCAGATATGCTCAGACTTAGTTCAGAATGATGTTGATATCACTGCACCTACAGACATTGGCAACATACTGGCTGACAGGTTCAGTGCAGATTTCTCCCCTCCCCAACTGGGGGTATGCACACCAGAGGATTTTAGCCGCCCAAACATCTCCACTGCTGGGGTGGGAACTGCTCAATCCAAGGCAGAAAACACTTTATCCATGGGACCTGATGGTGTCCCCGGTTGTGTGCTCCATGAACTCAATGAGTAATTACACCCGCAGTTAGGGCAGCTGTTTAATCTTAGCCTCACCTCAGGATATGTTCCCAAGGAGTGGCATACATCAATGGTGGACCCACCTCACAAAGGTGGTGCCTCCACCAACCCAGAAACTACCATCCCATCCCTTGACAAGCCTGTTCTGCTAGGCTATGGAGAGGATCATAATGGGAATTCTAAATGAAGACATAGGGGACTTGCAGACATTGGGTCCAATCCAGTTTGGCTTTGTCAAGGGCAGATCATGCCTTTTAAACTTGGTTGACTTTCTCAAAACACTCACCCAGGCCATTGCCGTGGGCAAGGCAGTCCACACAGCCTACCTTGACCTGGCAAAGGCTTTCGACCAATACCCCACTCAGGTATCATTGAAAACATCACCAGCTTAATTGTGAACCCATACATCACAGCATGGGTTGCAAACTGGCTAAGTGACGGAACACACAGGGTCAAAGTTGCTGGTGCCAGTTCACACTCCAGGGCTGTGACAAGTGGTGTCCCAGAGGGGTCAGGCCTGGGACCAGATTAGTTCACTATGTACACTTCAGAAGTGCGAGCAAGCACAGGAGGATTATGGCTGACAAAGTTTGAAGATGACTGCAAACTGGGAAGCATAGTTGGAAACCCATCTGACACAGACATCCTTCAGAAGGGTTTCATAGAGGCGGCTAACTGGTGCCACAGCCATGGCCTTGCATTACACACTAAACAATGCATAGCCATACCCTTCAGGAAGAACAAGGTTACCACTACTTCCCATCTAGGTGGCAATCCTGTAAGCACAATGTACATTATCAGGGACCTGGGCACCCAGATTGACAGTGACATTTTGTTTGACACTCACATTGCCAGGGTAGTTTGGAAGGCCTTCTACATTGGCCACCTCATCATGCAGTGATTCACATCTAGATCAAGGGAGGTCACTGTTCCCCTGTACTCATCACTCATCAGACCAATGATTGCATACAATGCCCCATTCAGATTGGATGGGCCCACATATTCCTCGACAGGAGGTGAAAGGGTCTCAAACATATTTCTTATGCTGCCCGACTGAAGGAATTCCAGCTGTATTCAGTAAACACTGTCTGCTCAGAGGTGACCTGTGCCTGACATACAAGACTATGTCCAACCCAGGATTAATGAACATGCTTCACCTCAAGACCTGTACATCCATCAGAACTACAAGGGCAGGAGACCTAAACCTCAACACAGATATTAATAGGATGTGCTGAAGGGACAGATTCCTCACCCAGAGAGTCCATATGCTGTGGAACAACATCCTGGTACATGTGAGGCTGAGCACCTCACTGGCTTTGTTCAAGTGAGATTGTGACCAATGGATGGGAGATTGCAGGTATACCCCAGGGATAACCTCAGTATCACTGCTTGACAGAGGCACAGCAAAATAATGGGCATATTATCCATCAACTTGCACGGGTGGCAGAAGCCACAAAACTCTGGGCTAGGCTTATAAATGCCCTAGGGCAGATAGTCTAGTATGAACCTGTGAACATAGGCCTTGGGCAGTTCCTGCTATTAGGACAGTGGTCTGCAGCAAGCTATATAGTAGTAGTCGGTTTTAGCCATTGGTTTTGACCATGGCTATTCCATGTTGCTTCTTGTTGTGGTACAAACATGGGTGCGTGGTTATCCATGCTATGTATTGCTAGTCACCCTCATTTTGTATCTTGTTCCATGTGTTTGCACATGTACATCACTGTATGATGTGCAGCTGTATCCACAGGGTCATATGAGTGGATATGGATGTTAGTTGGGGTCCTCAGGTGTGCATATTGTACATGATATTACATTACTTAACACATGGCATTCATGCCTCAGGTGGTGCTGCAGGGCCACCTCTGTCGGATACACATACTACACTCCTGTACGTTTGGAAGCAGGTTGTGTCATGTTAAGCATCCCTGTTACTGTATGAGTGTGTCAGTGCGGGTATCAGTCCCAGTGTTCCTACTGACCAAGCATATGTGCTTTCCGTTGCCTCTTTGCCAAGGCCAGGCCATACTGGGCACGCATCCTTCTTCATTCATGCTAACAAGTGCAGACCTGGTTTAAAGTGCTTAAAAGTGCCTTTATGGCACTTTGATTGACATGTCTTGTACTCATTTTGAAAGTCTGGAGACAAAATAAATTCCCACTGCCAGTCTCGAACCCAGGACCTTGGTAACATTAGTCTGTATGACCTACCACTAAGCCATGACAGCCATACAAAAGCACTCTGCTAAAATAAATATAACAGTCAATAGTAGGAATTAGTATAAAGGCAATATAGGAGATGTACCATCCAAAGCATGTGAGGCAAAGTTTTAATGGCCAAATCACTGGATTCCCATACTAACCTTCACACTCACAGAACACTGTCAACAGCATACCAGCATCGTCCACGCCCTACAATCTGAAAGGGCTCGCCTATCTCACATACCTTTTTATAGCAGTGTCCTGAAATCACAGTGAGACATGCAATCAACACACACCTGGCTGCATGCAATTAGCAAATGCTGCCTTACAATTGGTGCAGGGGCCATCACATGGACCTATGCAGATACCTACAAAAGCATTCAGTACCCACACTCCACTCATGCAATACAGTCATTGCACAAACCTAATGAGAAAGAGAGAGAGAGAGAGAGAGAGAGAGAAGAGAAAATATACAGACAGCCAGCAGCAAAACCATGAGTAGCAAACAGCAAGCAGCAAGCAAGCACCACTGACACAGCAACAGCTGCCACAAACACAGGTAATGCAAAGTAGCAGGTTAATACTGTGTTTACTGTGACACCTCAAATGTATCATAGTTCACTATCTATAGCTCTGTCCATGAGATAGGTTTTGTGTGCATAGTCCTGAAATATACACATATGTAATATTGCTGTACATGTTGCCCATACGTGACACTTCCGTAGCTTAGAACAGAAGGCCAGTTGTGCATATGATGCAGTACATACCAGGGTCAGTAGAGGTTACTCCTCATTGGTGTGGGACCACTGTGTATGTATGGCACTCTTCAGGTACACATCCTGTAGTATGGCCAGGGAGTAATATCAGTCTGTAATGTGGTGCCATGTCCTCCTGGGGTGAATGTAGCACACATCCAGGGATACCATTCTGTAACAGTGATGCTATGTGTCCTGCAATGTTGAGGGTGGCCCTCACCTGGACATGTGAGAGGATAGGGAGGTTACAGTCATCTGTGATAACTAATTCCACTTGTGTAGGAGAATGGGGGATATCTGCACCTAAACTGTCTGCAACAATATTGCCAATATCTCAAACATGTTTTCCATACGGAAATGCACACACAGTAACATAACACATCCACACACTTGCCACATTCAGGCTTCAAAACACTATCTAGGTATATTCTGGTACATCTGCATGTTACAGTAGCATGTAGCACTATACTGAGTAGTGTCAGTTGTCTGTTGCCATGTTGTTTGGATAGAGTAAAAGGAGCATTTGTTTATCCTACTTTGTTTTGTGGACATTACTTGAAGTGTAACCTTACATGCATCATTGGTAACAACACCTTCTGTGTTGTTGTTCTGTTTTACAGGGTGCTGACAACATCCATGTTTGTTAAGGGAATTGTGCACCCTGCAGTGCATAGCCCCATTTGGCAAAGAGACATCCCACCCCGCCATTGTGCACACACACCAACCCCACCCACAGTAAAACGCATACATTCCATTTGCAAGGTCCAAACCCCTACCTAGATGTGTTATGACTCTAAAGGCAGACACATTAGCAGAGTGTGCTATTTGCATTAGTAGGAGCAATCTTTTCCAATGCTGTACTTAGAGGGTGCTGACATCATCTGTGTTTACGAAGAGGGATGTGCACCCTGTAGTGTGTTCTCCCAGTTGGCAAAGGCACCTTCCCTCCACAGCGTTATGCACACACACAAACCCCACTCATACTAACACACATACATTCCGTAGCAGGATTCAAACCCTACCTAACTATGTTATGATACTAGAGACGGACGCATTAGCGGGCGCTATTCACATTTCTAGGAGATTTCATTTCAGTTGATCTACTTATAGGGTGCTGACATCATCAGTGTTTAGAAAGTGGAATGAGCTCCCTGTGGTGTGTTTCCACAGTTGCCAAAAGGGATGTGCTTCTCATACACACTTATACAGACACTTACCCCATTCACACACACACATGCCACTTGCTGGATTCAAACCCCTACCTAACTATGTTATGACACTAGAGACAGGCGCATTAGCAGGCGCTATTCGGATTACTGGGAGGGAGCGTTTTTACTGATCTTCTTTTTGGGTGGTGACATCTTCCTTGTTTTGGATTGGGAATGTGCATCCTGTGGTGTGTTTTCACAGTTGTTAAGAGGAACATTTGAACTAAGTGTGTGAGCATGCCCACTTCAGCCTTCCCATGGCATGTTGTGTGAATGATGTCTCATTTATCAAAGTGTGTGAGCATGCCCAGTGTGAGCTTTCCATATGTTGAACTATGCAGCCCATCACAGTTGTGGATGAGTGTGAACTCCAACAAATAACTCCTGTTTAAGGTTGTGTGTTCTGTGACATGTTGTGTAGTTACTGTCCAGATGCTTCCTGTGAACACAACAGGGATTATACTGTGCCTGCAGCTTTTGCATGGGATACTTTGCATACAATTGTTAACATCCATTCATACTGACCTAGCACTGTTGTACTGTATAGTGTAGTGGTTCAGTACTTTCACTGTGGTGGACATTATCCTGGGCTTTAGTCCTATCACTGATTTACATTTCCATACTGTGCACAACAGCCTCTTTAGGGTCCAGTTGTGCATGTCTGCACAAAGGCAGTGCCTCTATGGACTCTGGTAATTACTGCCCCATAAGCTTAACAAGTGTAGTCTGCAAAGCTATGGAGAGGATCATAATGGAGCTCATGAAGAAAGATATGGAGGACATGCAGACATTGTACCTGTCCCAGTTTGTGTTGATCAAGGGCAAGTCATGCCTTTTGTACTTGGTTGACATTATCAAAACAGTAACTAAGGCCATTGATGAGGGAAAGGCAGTCCATAGAGCCTACCTTGCCCTTGAAAACCCTTTCAACACAATACCCCACTCAGGTATTGTAGGAAACCCTACCAACAGAAATGTACACCCATATGTCACAAGATCAGGTTTCAAACTGTCTTACAGACAGGACCCACAGGGTTAGAGTTGCTGGCACTATGTCAGACACCATGCCAGTCACATGTGGTCTCACACAGGGCTCAGTCCTTGGCCCCTATTGTTTGTTATCTACTTCTCAGAAGTACAGTCCAACATGGGAGGACTTTGGCTGACAAAGTTTGCAGATGACTGCACACTGGGTGCCATAGTGGACAGTGCATCAGACACGGATATCCTTCAGAAGGGGCTCACGGACACTGATAGCTGGTGCCAGAGCCATGGCCTGAAGTCAACTTGCAAAACATGTGTAGTCATACCCTTCAGCAAAGGCAAGGTAACCCCAAGCTACCATATAGGTGGCAATCCTCTAAGCACAGGAAGGTTATCATGGACCTGGGGACCCAGGTTGACAGTCACTGTTCTGATGACACTCACATTGCTAAAGTGGCTAGTAGGACCTTCTACATTGTCCACATGATCAGGAAGGGATCCACATCCAGATCTAGTGGGTCATTGTTCCCCTGTACTCTTCACTTATCGGACCGGTGATCTGGTACACTGCCTTATCTGGATGTATCTCACCTGACATCTGCAGCAAGTGGGGAGACCCTGAATGTCCCCAACAAAAGGATAAAGGGTCTCCAACATCTGTCATATGCTGCCAGATTGAAAACACTACAGCTCTATTCAGTCACATACTGTCTGCTTAGAGGTGACATGTGCATGACATGCAAGCATGTCCAACCAGGGATTAATGGACATGCTCCACCTCAAAATCTTCAGATCCACCTGAACCAATAGTGCAAGTGACTTACACCGTAGCAGGGATGTACATTGGACATGTTGGAGGGTGGATTTATCACTCGGAGACTCCTATGCTGTGGAATACAATCACGGTCCATGTGAGTCACAGCACCTTGCTGGCTCTGTTCAAGAGGTATCCTGACCTGTGGATGGGAAATCATAGGTTTACCCGGGGATCGTCACTGTGTCACTGCTGGAGACAGGCACGTCAAACTAATGGGCACAGTACTGTTTCCATATAAGGGGTGGCGTCGCAACCAGACTCTGGACTAGGCTTAGAACTGCCTTGGGGCAGATAGCCTAGTATGAACCTATGAACCTATCTGACCATGTTGCATTATGTTCAGATGTGAACTACTTACAACGGCCTCAACCAACTGCAGTAGTGTATTCCACAACATGGGTGTACATTGGCAAACACTACCGATGTGCCCAAGGCCATTTCTAATGGTTATTGGATAGTGTGTTTGTCCATCAACACATCATAAGTGCAGTTTGGCATGACATATGTCTTGTTTTGTATACTGTGCCTCTGTCTACCTGTGACACAACATTGATACCCAGGGTATACCTACCATCTCCCATCCACTCGTTAGGATCCTGTTGAGTAGAATAAATGAGTGACTCTATGGATAACCTGTACTGGTAGTTTACTCATGCGTGGTGGTGGCTTCTGTGTTATGGATAATGCAGTACAGCTTGTCCTATGTATGTCAGTGCTGGGGTTCAGGTCCCTCATGTGCATATCTCCCTGCCATTCACATTGTACAAGATCAGGCATGTGCATTGCTGACAGCTTGGACATGGCTTTCTACATCAGGCACAGCTTGTGTCTGGGTGGCCAACATGGCAGTGTGTGTAACTGCATTCTGTTTAATCAGGCGACACATTACATGTGTTCCAGCTCTTTGATACTCCTGGTGAGGTACTGTTGTGGACTTTACAGTTGCTGAATCTATCTGCTGAGGTACACCACACAGGCGCTGTTGTGGTCATTTGTAATGCTGCTGAAAGATAACTGCAAAACCACAATGACCTCCCCTTAGCTAGATGTCATAACCCTCATGATTAGGTTGGTATATGGATTGTTGCTGTTAACCCTACAGCCACATTTTTGTCCAATGCAGGATATCTATCACCTTGTGTCCCCATTCTGGCATTACATGTTAGGAATGTCATGGGTCGACACCTATGTGGGAATTGGTGGTCACTTACTGGATTATCCACAGAGGCTGACTATACTGTTTTCACCATTTAACATGCTGACATGGCTATGGCACCAGCTGTCTGTTTCTATGTGGCCCTTTTATGGGATGCTTGTGTCAGCTGGTGTATCAGATATGTCAGGCGGCTTGTTGTCCTCTACAAACATGTTCCAGCACAGTCCTTACTTGTTGGCCTGTACCTATGGGGCATATATACCAGATGGTGAAGGTCCCAGGACCAAGCTTTGTGGGATGCCTGTTATATGTGGTTTGTAGTCTGACATGGCTGCTGCATGTCTGACCATGTCAGTTCTGTCGTTGGTCTGGTTTGCAACCCTCCCATGACATTGGGGTGTATATATCAGCTGGTGAGCAAATCTATACGGAACACATAGGGTATTGTACAGAAGGCTTTGCAAGGTCCGGCTACACTGTGTGGACCACATTGCCCTCATCACTGACTTCAAGTACTGTTTCAACTGAGTCACACATGTTTAGGGGTGGGGTCTGCACTTTGTAAACCCACACTGGGTAGGGTCGGTGTCAATAGATCCACAATATCATTATGTCTGTGGTACATGCTGGTCCTTTCCATAGCTGAGCAGACCAAACCTCTCATGATTCTGTGGTGGTTGTTTTCCTATCCATTCAGGAGACACCTTTGTTGAGAACACCCACTGTTGTTGTACACTGCTCTTTGGAGTGCATTACCCTGTGGTAAGGGTGACATAATGTCAGGAGGCGGCAGTCTGCTGGGGAAGGTATTTGGCATTATGGGGGTTTGCACTGCACATGTCAGGATGTATGTTGGCCATACCTGTGTGTGTCTGGTATGTTGTTTGTAATATCGGTGTGATCCGGAGCATATCCAGGAATCAACAACATGCTTACTACCATCATTTGCAACAGCCTTGGGGTTATCTGTAGTGTCCTGTACAATCTGTATCATAATGGGTTCATACTAGGCTACCCCCTAGGGCATCTGTAAGCCTGCATGTCCATTTTGTTTGATGGATTCTGGGGAATTGTTTACACCTGTGTCAGTGCTAGTATGATACCAGGGGTATAGTGACAAACAGCTCAGAAGCTGACTTCACACTTCTTCGGACTGAGATGGTATCCATTAAGCCCACTGGGCCAGTGGAAACCACAACACACAATGGTGACTCCTGCACAGACACTTTCTCACGGACATCTCCGAGTAAGCATGGACCATGCAATCACAAATGAGAATGACACCTTCACCACCAAGGGAAAGTGGCCTGTCTGGTGGACCCCAGCCATAAACAAACTGTATAACAGATGAAGGATACTAATGCAAGACAGAGCTACATCTCCAGAATGTAAGGCAGCTGTGATCAGCAGTAGTGAAAGCTACATTCTCACATAAAGACACCCAAGTTCAACTTGGGGACATAAATCACCACAGGCGATGAAGGTAACCACACTGCTTTCTTCAGTTATGTCTGGCCTGGGTGGGAACCCTCATATATGCTCAGATTTGGTACACAACAACTTATATCCCAGGGACCTGACAGATATTACTGACACCCTGGCAGACCAGTTCAGTGCAATGTACCCCTCCCTCACCCCAAGACATGATAGTTATCACAGCTGTATGTAACCTCACTGTCATCCTGGATGTCCATGTGAGAGCCAGTCAGCAAAGGCAGTACACAGCATCAATGGGACCTGATGGTATCCCCAGTTGCATGCTATGTGAACTACAGATGGAGATAAACCTGTATATGCAGATCCTATTTAACCTTAGCCTTGCTACAGGATCTGTACCTGAACACTGGCGTCTGGCAACAGTGGTCCCACTCCACAAAGGAGATGCCTCCACAGACCCTGGCAGCTACCACCACACAAGCTTAAACAGCCTTGTCTGCAAAGCTTTGTGAAGGGTCATTATGGAGCTTCCACACAGAGACATTGGTGTCCTACAGACCCTTGATCACACCCAATTCAGCTTTGTACAGTGCAGATCCTGCGTTTTGCACCAAGTTGACTACTTTGAAACTGTCAGTAGAGCCGTTGATGAGGGCTACACAGTCCACACAACCTACCTGCGGCTTGGCTAAGGCCTTTGACACAATACCCCACTCAGGCATCATAGACAAGCTCAACAGCTGAAATATAACACCATATGTCACAGCATAGGTTGCAAAATGGCTCAGAAACAGAACCCATAATGTCAACATTGCAGGTGCCTTGTCAGGTTCGAAGCCAGTCACAAGTGGTGTCCCACAAGGTTGTGTCCTGGGACCTCTCTTATTTGGTATTTACTTTTCAGATGTGAAAGCAAACATAGGAGGGTTGTGGCCGACAAAGTTTACAGATGACTGCAACCTGGGCACCATAGTGAATACATCAGCCAGCACACACATCCTACAGACTGCCGTCACACTGACAGATAGCTGGTGCTGGACTCATGGCCTAAAACTGACTGCGACTGATGTGTAGCCATCCCCTTTGGGAGGAACACAGTACCCACAGATCTGTACATAGACAGCAACCCAATGAGTACAGGAAACAAATCAGACAGCTGGGGACACATGTAGATAGTGACATCTCATTTGACACCCATGTTGCCAAAGTTGTTTGACAGACTTTCTATCTTGGCCACCTTATCATGGAGGTATTCCATCCAGACCATAGGAGGTCATTGTACCACTATACTTCTCCCTTATCAGGCCCATGCTTGAATACAACGCCCCATTTGGTATGTACCTCAACCAGCACTTGCAGCAGCTGGAGAGACCCCACAAGTACCTTACCATGACGATCAGGGATCTACAACACATGTCATATACTTCCAGAATAACTAAAACAAGCTTTTTCAGTGTCATACCACATACGTACAGGTGACCTATGCCTGACATACAAGACCATGTCCGATCAGGATTTGGTAGACATGCTCCACTGCAAGCAATCCACATCCACCAGAAACATGGGAGCTAAAGATTTGAACCTCAGCACATACATGTATAGGACATGCTGAAGGGACAGAGTCATAACTCAGAGGCATCTCAAACTCTAGCAGAGTATCCCAGTTCATGTTAGACAGAGTACCTCACTGACTCTCTTCAAGAGACATCTGGACAGCTGCATGTGGACAGGGGCACAGACTGGACAGAGGCATAGTCACATTATTCAATTATGTAAGGTGGTCATAATGTGTCACTACTAAGTCAGAGGCACAATATTTCGTATCTATGCAGTACACATATTACCACTATAGCAATATTCATCAAGGACACCCTCACCTCATGGTTGGTGGCAACACACTATGCATTGGACACCATCCGGGTGCAATTAACCATAGGCAAGACTGCTCTGAAGTTTGTAGCATGTTACAGGCCATCCTCTGAAACTCAGGTACCTCACAGAGCTTTCATGAAAACAGTGGCGGGGATACATGTACCTGCAAACACCATCACACTGGGTGATCCCAACTATCCAAATATAGACTGGGATCAGTACTACAGCCACAACACTCTAGCCCACAGGTTCCTAGAGTTCATACACTCACATGCCATGGAAGAACTAGTCACCATCCCACAAGAGGAGACAACATAGTAGATCTCATCATCACAAACATGGGCTCACAATGTTCAACACCAGAGGTATACCCATCATTGGTGAGATCAGATCATGACCTACTCTCAGTGGAAGTCCACATCCCACCTCCACCCCAGATAGAAAAGACCACAGTGCAGAACCTCTCAGAAGCCGACTACACACTTCTAATGACTGTTGTGGTCTCTTTCAAAACCCCAAGCCAGCAGACACCATTACCCAAGCCACTGTATCACTTACAACTGCCTTCTACCAGCACCTTCAAGACTGCATGGATGAGGCAATCCCAAACAAAACACAGACTCGTTGTACCAGAGGCAAGCGTCCAGTGTGGTGGACCTCAGCCATAAACAAGCACTACAACACAAGGAAGGAGGTACTACAAGATAGGCGATATCCGTGGAAGGGTAGACACCCTGCTCAATATAGGTGAAACACTGAGTTCCCCATGAAATCATCCAAAGGCGAATATTGGGAGTAAACCCACTAAGGGCTCACGGGACAACAATGAGGCCTTTTATAGATCGTTACACACCTGGGAGGAAACTCCCAGATATGCTCAGAATAGGCTCAGAATGCTGTAAATATCACTGAACCTACAGACATTGCCAACATACTGGCTGACAGGTTCAGTGCAGATTTCTCCACCCACCCCTCCACCACAACTGGAGATATGTATGAAAGAGGATTGTAGCCCCCCAAACATCTCAAATGCTCAGGTGGGAACTGCTCTATCCAAGGGAAAGGACGCAGCATCCATGGGACCAGATGGTGTCCCTGGTTTTGTGCTCCATGAACTCACTCAAGAATTAAACCCGCAGTCAGGGCAGCTGTATGATCTTAGCCTCAACTCAGGATATGTTCCCAAGGAGTGGCATATGTCAATGGTGGACCCACTTCACATGGGGGTGCCTCCACCGACCACGGAAACTACCATCCCATCAGCTTGACAAGCAGGGTCTGCTAAGCTATGGAGAAGATCATAATGGAAGTCATAGATGAGGACATAGGGGACTTGCAGACATTAGATCCAACCCAGTTAGGCTTTGTTGAGGGCAGATCATGCCTTTTAAACTTGGTTGACTGTTTCATAACAGACACCAAGGCCATTGACAAGGGCAAGGCACTCCACACAGCCTACCTTGACCTGGCAAAGGCTTTCAACACAATACCCCACTTGGGTATCATTGAAAACATCACCAGCTTAAATGTGAACCCATACATCACAGGATGGGTTGCAAACCGGCTACGTGACAGAACAGACAGGTTCAGACTTGCTGGTGCCATGTCACACTCCACAACTGTCACAAGTGGTGTCCCACAGGGCTCAGTCCTGGGCCCACTATTGCTCAGCATCTACTTTTCAGAAGTACAAGCAAACACAGCAGGATTATGGCTGACAAAGTTTGAAGATGACTGCAGACTGGGAACCATAGTTGGACACCCATCTGACACAGACATCCTTCAGAAGGGTGTCATAGTCACGGATAACTGGTGCCAGAGCCATGGCCTTACATTACACACTAAACAATGCATAGCCATACCCTTTGGGAAGAACAAGGTTACCACTAGTTCCCATGTAGGTGGCAATCCTCTAAGCACACAGGAGGTTATCAGGGACCTGGGCACCCAGGTTGAGAGTAACCTTTGTTTGACACTCACGTTGCCAGGGTAGTTAGGTAGAACTTCTACATTGCCCACCTCATCATGCAGGGATTCACATCTAGATCCAGGGAGGTCATTGTTCCCCTGTACTCTTCACTCATCGGACCATTGATTGAGTGCAATGCCCCATTCAGCATGTATATGACCCGACACCTATGGCAATTGGATGGGCCCACAAATTCCTCGACAGGAGGAGAAAGGGTCTCAAACATATTTCTTATGCTGCCCGACTGGAGGAATTCCAGCTTGATTCCGTGACTTACCGTCTGCTCAGAGGTGACCTGTGCCTGACATCCAAGGCCATGTCCAAACCTGAGTTAATGTACACGCTTCACCTCAAGACCTCTACATCCATCAGAACTACAGTGGCAGGAGATTTAAACCTCAACACAGATATTAATAGGATGTGCTGGAGGGACAGATTCTTCAACCAGAGAGTCCCTATGCTGTGGAACAACATCCTGGTACATGTGAGGCTGAGTACCTCACTGGCTTTGTTCAAGTGAGATCTTAATCAATGGATGGGAGATTGCAGGTATGCCCCAGGGATAACCTCAGTATCACTGCTTGTCAGAGGCACAGCAATATAATGGGCAAATTATCCGTCAGAGTGAAGGTGCGGCAGACTCCACGGAACTCTGGTCTAGGCTTATAAATGCCCTAGGGCAGATAGCCTAGTATGAACCTGTGAACCTGTGAACATAGGCCTGGGGCAGTTGCTGCTATTAGGACAGTGGTCTGCAGCAAGCTATATAGTAGTAGTCAGTTTTAGCCATTGGTGTTTGACCATGGCTAATGCATGTTGCTTCTTGTTGTGGTAACAACAGGGGTGTGTGGTTATCCATGCCATTTATTGGTAGTCACCCTCATTTTGTATCTTGTTCCATGTTTTTGCACATGTACATCACTGTATGAGGTGTGACCCTGGTAGTGTCAGGGTGCTGATGTGCGCTTTGACCCTGTTTTCTATTACAGCACTGATATGTGCATTCCCTATACTGTGTGCATTTACACTGCACACATCTTGCTGTTTATACCTTTGCCATTGGGTAGCATTACATCTAGGTTCCTATCCCTTGTGATAGCTATGAGGTGGGTTTGTGTTTTGTGGTTTATGATTGGTGAGGGTGGATGTTAGTCATGGTCCTCAGGTGTGCATATGATACATGGTATTACATTACTTAACACATGGCATTCATGCCTCGGGTGGTGCTGCAGGGCTGCCTCTGTCGGATGCACATACTACACTCCTGTACATTTGGAAGCAGGTTGTGTCATGTTAGGCATCCCTGTTACTGTATGAGTGAGTCAGAGTGGGTATCGGTCCCAGTGTTCCTACTGACCAAGCATATGTGCTATCGTTGCCTCTTTGCCAAGGCCAGGGCATACTGGGCACGCCTCCTTCTGCCTACTGGGACAAGGTCAGGTTGTTCCTCCTCCAAGTCACCCCCTGCCTGTGGTGGCCTTGGCAATGGTGGGGGATGTTTGGCCCAGCCCTGTGCTGGTCCTGCTGCAGCTGTTTCCGCGGGATCATATTATGTAGCATAGCACATATCATGATCATTTGGGTACATGTAGTTGGTGTGTACTGCAAAGCTCCACCAGGCGTGTCCAGACACGGAACCGTGACTTGAGCAGCCCAAACACACGCTCTATGATATTACGTGTTTGTCGTGTGCCTCATTATGGCGTTCCTGTTGGTGTGTGTGCATTTCTGATGGGTGTCATCAGCCACGGCTCAAGTGCATAACCAGCATCCCCACTAGGTGTCCGTGTGGGAAGTCCCCATTGGCAAATGATTGGTACAGCTCGTCAGATGCCAGATGTGGGAATCGTGGTAGCTACCAGGGCAGCCAGCACACACATTCATTATTATGCCCTGGGCATCACACACGACCTGGCAGTTGATGGAGGGTATCCCTTGCGGTTAATGTAGACTCTACCCCGCTCACCGGCTGGTGCCTTGATGCGTATGTGCGTGCAGTCTATTGCACCCAGCACCTCAGGGTATCCCGCTATTTGCTGGAAGAGTCGCATATTGCTGGACACAACCTCACGGTCACTAGGGACATATATATGATCACTGACATGTGGTGACATGGCATCCAGGAACTGGTGCAGTACCCTGGAGGCTGATGCCTGTGATATCCCCATCATATCGCCAGTTGGTCTCTGAAAGGTACCTGTTGCTAGTATTCTTAGGCCAGCACATACCTTGGTTTCCACTGGGATGGGTTCCCCTCTGTTGGTTCTGTGTGTGAGGCGTGGCCTGCACAGCTCAACAATCTGCTGCAGGAGCTCTCTGTCCACTCTATAGCGCTCTACTATCTCCAGCTCATGTAACCCATGGTAGGTGACCCTAGGCCTGTATACTCTTCTCCTTCTCCTCACTCTGGGTTGTCTGTCAGCATCTGCATTATCACCACCCTCGGCAATTCGCCTATGTCTGATTATAACAGCTATGGCAGCCCCTAGCATTTCTGCTCTGAGTTCAGCTTTTTCAGGTTTCAACTCTGATAGCTTAGTTTCTGGCAGTATCTCTTGTGAGAAACAGCCTGCACTGCTCTTTGTTGTGTTTTAAGTGCTGGGTTGGGCTTCTAGTCTGCCTGTGTAATTGCCTGCTTCTAATTGTTTCCACCAATTAACTTTAGTAGTATCTTCTGGCAGTTTCCTGTATTTTGGTTGTTTCCTATTTCCTCTCTGTTTCCTGAGGGGAGCAATGTGCACACCGGCTTAAACAGCTCACAGTAACTTAAGCAGCGTGTACACATCCCTACGCGGTGTTACCGCAGCACACATCCTTACACGGTGTTAGCTAGGCTGATTCATGCTAAAAGCAGCGCACACCGCCTTACACACGTGCGCCCAGCAAACCGTTGTAAACAGTTTGCAACACGCTCCCACAAGTAGAACCTGCCTCACCTGCAGCGCTGCAGCGCATACCGTATATCAAGAAACTTAGAGTGTAGGGATGGCGTATGCCCTCAATTTCTTGACATTCCCAGTGTTCTGTTGGGACACACCTCCCTCCCTGATGTCTGTCTGTCATCTCTTACCTTACATTGCCCTCCAATCTGGTACATTTCTTTCTATCCTTCCCCCATGATGTCACCTACCTCTTACTCTGTTCCTCCCCTTCTCTAACTCTTACGACTCAGAAAGTGCTCATTACTTATGTGGCAGTGTGATTCAGTATTAAGCCTCATTTACATAGGATTGCCTAGTAATGCTTAGTTACATATCTTACACGGAGCTTCCCCTTGACAACCACTAAGCGGAGGCCATATTGTTTTGCTCTGCAAGTCCCTCCATTGACATTTCATGTAATACATAAATCCCACAATTGTGGGCTTATAAGCCGGTTTTCAGTTTTAGGTAGCGCACCCGTTTGCTTGGGTGTGCTTCTACATTAAACACATAAATCCGTGAAAAAAAAGTTATATAACTTTTTTGCAACACTTTCATGCCAATGGCCACATATTTGGCCATTGGCATGCTTAATATAACAAATGCACCCTTTATTTGGAGCTGACATAGCTCCGTTTTAATTGCAGAAATGTACTCAGTTGTCAGCTGAGTACATTTCTGCAACTAACCGTCCGTTACGGACTGGTTTGAGCTTCGTGGATCGCTCACATACCTCATTTGCATATCTTGGGCTGCAAATGAGGTATTGGCTATCCCACGCCCACTCCGTGTAAGAGACGTGTTAGCTGTCTCTTACACGGAGATTTGGGCTGTTGCTGAATCAGGAGGCTTACACGGAGGCTTACACTACTCTTAAACTCCGTGTAAGCCTTCCTGAATCTGGCCCATCCACTAGACATCTAAACATAAAAACTGGATGCATTCCATGTTAATAAATGATGTTTGCTTAGCTAGGCATAACAAGGCATACTTAAGCAGTAGGCATCTGCTAGACTGCTAAAATTAGAAACAGGATGTATTTAATTGTTTAACATCTGCCATGCTTAGCAATGCATAAACACACACAGTGAAGCTGCACTATGCTTACAGGCACCTTGCCAGTATATCTGAAGATATTCGAGTTTCCTTCACTATTCTAGTGGCTAGATAGGTTGAGTCATGACCTGCAGTGTAGCAGGACCCTGGTTAGAGTTTAGGCTCGTAATGCTTTTTATGTATAGAGTTGTGAAACTGTGTCCAGTGACTGAAACATTGGTTGACTTTAAATAATTGTTACATTTAGAAACAGAAAAGGTGTATAATGCTAAAATGCTTAAACATAGTCAATGTCATTTTTAGCTACACATTGCTAAGCTTCACTTAAACATGGATTGTGTGAGTTTGTGTAATGCTAAGCAACCCAGAGCTCTTTTGAAAGTTATAGTATGAAGTGCAAGAGTGGGAATACAGCCTATAAAAAGGCCAGTAGGCAGGAATTTCACATCATTCCTTGGAGCTTGACCTTGACTGTGGGTATGCCTCCAGGAGTTCGAAAGAGATCACATTTTAGGGTGCAAAAGTGGGGTATGTAAGAGTCCAAGGTTTTTATTGGACTCCTGGTAGAGCAATATGGACCCCAGCTGCTGCAGGGAGACTACGATGGCTCAGAGTGCAAATCTGAGGCTTGGAATTGTTTAGCCAGGGACCTGACCAGTGTTACTGGTATCCCCTGCACTGTTGAGCAGTATTGTCATCACTATGATGATCTTAAATGTAGGAAGAGTTGAACCTTGGACACCTGGGTCCAAGAAGATAAGGATGGGTGCACCACACACATATGCAAAAGGGTTTTTTCCCCTTTCCAAATAAAAAGGGGAAATATAGAAGCTGGGTTTTGCCAAAAACTTTTGTAAGCATAAAGGGTTTCTTTTTAAAAATAACAAGAAAGAAAATCCAATATCCCGGGTTAAAAACCCGGGTTTTTTACAAAAATTTCATCTCTTGTGGTATTTGCAATTCTTAGGTAGGCAGTTACAATCCAGTCTTCACTCATTAGACTCATTTGTGTCACTAGGGTTGTGAATGTATATGGAGATAACAACATTGTCAGCCACTTGCACGGTGTGTACATGTATAGCTAGTGATTCCTCTTGCAATCATTTCTGTCAATTTTTTACAGAAAAATGCTTTGCTTATCAGTGATGATGCCTGATGATAACATTTTCCATTTCTAATATAAGTATTAAGCTTTCTCCTCTGACTTGAGGAATTGAGATGATGTCTAGTATGCTGTTGCCTTAGTAAGCCATGAGTTTGAATCCATGATTATTTTTATATTGTGCATTATTAGGATTCTACCATCATAGTGATGACTGCATTATGCATCATTTATTCACAGTTCATAGGTTCATAGGTAAGTACTAGGCAATTAGTCTGCAGACCATTTTAAGCCTAGTCAAAAAACCCTATTCAAAATTTCCCTCTAGCCTCAAGGAGATCAAGACAAGATAGACCAGGAGAGAATTTGAGGCTACCCATTCCATATTTAGGTTTGCCTTGCATGTGGCAAGGTTGCCACTCTGCTTCACATTTCATGGAAGATTGTTCTAGGGGTGAAGAATGCATTGGGATATGAATCTATCACATATTACCATCCAATATTATGGGACAATGAGACAGATCACACCACTGTTTCAACCATATTACAGACACACATGTCTTGCAGCAATAAGAGGATGCAATGGCTTCAAATGCATATATATATATATATATATATATATATATATATATATATAAAACATATATATATATATATCACAATCGCATTACGACTTCTCCCATGGTGTGTTCAGTCTTCACAATATCATGCATCTTCTGTGATCACATAGTTAGGTACTCAAAACCTGCAGTGAGTGACTATAATCATTGTGTGTCAGGATTTTGCTATGCATGAATGGCAACCACTGCAATTGCAATCCCTTTTACCTCAAACAACTAGTTTGCAACACAATTATATGATATAATGACTTTACATGGGTGTAGTCTCATAACTGTGTTAAGACTTCCACTGTGTCACTTATGATTAATACACACTTCATTAGTCTGTGGACTTACATAGGTGGTTGTTCAAGTCTAGAAAAGGATAGCATTATGTGAGTAAAGTGACATGAGATAATCACTGTTGCATTAAGTTATTTGTATCCATTTTAATGTTGGACAAACAACTTTCAACACATTGGAGGATTTATAGTGCAAAGGTGTTATGGAATTCTTCTTCAGTTGTACTGACTTGTATAGCATAAATACACAGGGAGGCTTTGATTTGAATCTGGTAGTGTGTGTGTGTAAAAAAAAAAAAAACAATATGGATGGAAAACACTGCGTTGTGCAAGCAACACTAATAGTGGACTGTCCAGTAGCTCTGTAGAGTGTGTAGTATGATCGGCAGAGGTTTGAATCTAATAACATCTATCTGTCTGTTAGATAACTGTGGCAGACAGGAGTGTCTTAGGCAAAGAAAGTAGTTAATGCATTAGTCAAAGATTTACATTTTAAGGTCCCACATTCCAAGTTAAAGGATCCATACACATTAAAAGAGGAGACTTCAAGGATGTTCTTTAAGACACAACCAATATGTTTGTTTCTGTGGCATCAATGGTTGATATACATCTTTCTGCAGTCTGCCCTGGCATCTTTCAAGTCTGGGAAGATGCTAATGCTAAGAATGTTATTGATTGCTCACAGGTGTTTTTATTTTTCAAATAATAATGTTCTGTATTGCATGTCCTCATACAAACATGTTTGTATTACTGCAAGTATTTTGTCCACATTCTAGAGCTTTATAGGGCATGATGGTTTCTGTAACAGTTCTTAATGTATGTCATGCTGCAAAATCATCAGAAAGTGTGAACATGCCCATGTTATGACACTTTCTTGTGAGTTAGTGTTGCTTAGTTAAAGTTATAGTATTCTTTGTTGAAATTCCTTGTGAGCATGCCCAGTATAATGAAGTAGTAGATGTGTGGCATGTAGCAAAGGCAATTTTAATTACCGGATGTTTCAATTTCTTGTTCTTGGTCAGGACATAATTCTGTTATCCTCTCTAATCTTGGCTTTGACAACATCTGTGCAATATATTAGTGACCCATGGATGAAGGAAAACATGTGCCACAGGTCAGTGTGCATTTGGTGTCTGTGCAATGTAAACAGCGTAATTCATCCTGTATTTGTAACTTTAATTCCTTTTTGCTTAACTTTGAAATATCTTCAACTTCTTCCTCTGAAAACAACTCACACTAACACACAATTTCAGAATTGCCAATACTACACTCCTTTTCTCATTCTGTCCTGTCTGCCTCCTCCAACTTGATGGTAGTGCTTCTTATGCAAGTTGCAATACCACTAAAAAATGGGAGACGTGCATAACCCATAATGAGTAGGGACAGTTACCTGGTGCTCTGACCAAATTTCCCCTAGTCAGTAAGAATAGTACTGTCTTGAGTCTGTCCTGAAAAGAAGCCATTGGCCCACTGGGACTACTCAAGTCAACAAACTGTAAATATAAATAAAATAAATACAATAGTCTCTGTTGGAGCATGTGTTTTTCTAAAGTACAAATGTCTAATAAATATAAAATTCTTTCTAGGCAGAGTGTAGTTTCTGAATTAGCCAATTCTTTCTTGGCACAGACTAATTACCTAATTCATTTTCCAGTTTCATCTGTATAATTTTCTTTATTAAGGATGGTGCAAAAAAGAAACTTGCAATAAGGAATAAATATTTGTGAATCCACAGCTTCTATTTTTCAGCCACACTGCTATCTTGCAGCTGGCCATTATTTTCAATAAGCATTATATTTATCTGCCTCCAAGCACACTCTCTTTGAAAGCAAATATCTTTTATTCATTTCTGCAGTTGTAGTTCTTCACAAGAGAGACATATTTTCTCCATTCTCTGATACGGTATAGCCTCAACAGATTTATTAAATAGCATTTAGACACAAGAGATGTGGTATAAACTCCCTGAGGATTATACTGCAAACTTAATTCTGGAGCTTTTGTGTTCATCTTTGTACCTAGCTTATTAGCATTCAAATCTTTATTTATTTATTTTTCACTATGAACAGCTAACACCTATCCTTTATTCAATTATCATTGCCCATCCATCTGGAAACTACCTGTTGGTATATCCATAAGACAATAATTTTACACTAATTTTTCTTCTGCTTCCTCCTTGATTTATTTGAGCTTCTTAACAATAGCAGTCCTTGATAATCACTCTCCTGCCAGAAGAACAGAGCACACTTTACAATGCTGTCAAACCCCTCAATATGCTGTGATGTTTCTAATTATAATACAATTTCTTGGTTATCTTTTAATATTAAAGTAAATGATTCCTTATGTCTACTGTAATAACTATTACAAAGAAAAAAAAAATAGTTTTCAGCTCTGTTTTCTCTGTTCTATACACCATCTGCAATATCTACAACATCCCATAATCAGTTCAGTTTTTCAGTTCCACTTCTTAGCTGTTGCTAATGCTTGCTCATCTTTTGTTAAGTCCATTAGTTTGTCATAACCTAGAAACATAAATGACTCAAGAAGTACAACTCTCTTGACAAAAACATCTACTTGTACTTTTATCTGTAATTTACATGTATTCAACCTCTGCCTGGCCCCGTGCCCAGCATGCACTTGAATTAAAACCCTGCACTATAGAGTTTATTTGAGAGATGATTCTCCACAACCTAGCCAGAGTATAAAACATACTGTACAAAGACTTCCAAGAAAACACCCTAAATCAGCTTAAATGTCAGAAAAACTCTTGATCTCTGGTTTAAGGTTCCAGAGAGCACCCCAGCACTACCAGGCTTCAACTCATACCATACATTTCGACCACAGAACCCTGACCAAAATAAAAAAGGCTGGGACTTATCGGTATTCATCAAGGATACCCACACCTCCAGGTTAGTGGCACAGCATGATGCTTCAGAGATCATCCAAGTGCAACTAACAATGGGAAAAACTGCAATTCAAATTGTAGCTTGCTACAGATCACACATCATGTCCCAGAACCCCCATTCTGCATTTCTAGAAACACTGGGAAACATAAAGGTCCTATCAAACACCCTAATATTGGGTGATTCCAATTACCCATTATAAACTCAAATGCCCTGGATCAACTGGTCAACACTCCCACCAGAGGTGACAACATATTGGACCTGGTCATCACCAACATGGGTGACCGGTGTTCCACAATGGAGGTCAACCACTTGCTGGTTAGATCTGACTGTAAACAAATCTCTTTGAATATCCACATTCTGCCCCCACCCCCGGACAAGGAAACCACCGTGAAAAACATTTCAAAAGCAAACTTCAAGTTACTTAAGACCGAGGTGGAAAGTTTCAAAGCCCCCATGCTAAAGGATAACACTATCCAAGCTGCAAAATCCTTTACTAATGCATTCTATGGGCACCTACAAGAATGCATGGATCATGCTATCCCAAGCAACCAAGCAAAACCAAGATTCACTCCTCCAAGAAAAGGAAACCAGTCTGGTGGACCCCGGCCATAAACAAGCTATACAATAGAAAGAGGAAACTAGTACAGAAAAGAGTAAAATCCCAAGATAAAATCCCAAGAAGGAAAGACATCCCTGATCAGTATCAGCAAGAAACTATGATCCCTCATAAAATCATCTAGGGCGAACTTTGAAATAAAAATTTCCAAGGACTCCAAAGATAACCACAAGGCATTCTTTAGCTATGTCAAGAATCTAAGTGGTAATGCTCAGATCTGCTCAGAGTGTGTGCAGAATGGCACAAAATACACTGAACTGGCCGATATCACCAACATCCTGGCAGACAGGTTTGGTGCAAATGTCACCTCCCTCTCACCCCTAAAAGGGCCCATAACCATACCAGAAGAATGTAGAGCCCCTGAAATCACAGACACTCAGGTTAAAACAGCCCTCTCCAAAGCCAAAAACACAGCATCAATGGGACTGGATGGTGTCCCAGGCTGCATCCTACATGAGCACAAAGATGAACTAACCCCTCACCTAAACACACTGTTTAAACTCAGCCTCTCCACAGGCTACATACCCATATCGTGGCGCACAACAACTGTTATTCTGCTTCACAAAGGTGGAGCCACAACAGACCCTTGGGAACTATGCCCTATAAGCCTAAATAGCTTGGTCTGCAAGACTGTGGAGCGCATCATCATGGAAAGGTTAACAGAGACATTGGGAACTTCCAAACACTGGACCCTACCCAGTTCGGCTTTGTTAAGGGCAGATCATGGACTTCTTTGAGGCAGTTACCAAGGCTATAGATGAAGGAAAGGTGGTACACACAGCCTACCTAGATCCTGCAAAGGCCTTCAACACCATTCCCCATTCTGGTATTATAGACAAGCTCACCAGCCTGAACATAAACCCCTACATCACAAGATGGGTTGTCAACTGGCTCATGGACAGAACCCACATGGTGAGAGATGCTGGAGCTAGGTCCGACTCTAAACTGGTTACAAGTGACATTCCCCAGGGCTCAGTCCTAGGACCCCTCCTGTTCAGCATATAATTTTCAGAGGTACAGTCAAGCACAGGAGGACTATGGCTGACCAGGTTCGCAGACAACTGCAAACTAGGAGCTATAATTGGCTCTCCGGTGACACAGACATCCTGAAAAAAGGTCTCACTGAGACAGATACCTGGTGTCAAAATCATGGCCTCAAGCTAAATGCCAAAAAGTGCATAGTCATCCCCTTTGGAAAAAACAAAGTACCCACAAACTACCACATAGGTGGTAGTCCCCTAAATACGGAAAATGTAATAAGGGATCTGGGGACCCAAGCATATAGCAATCTCTCCTTTGATAATCACATTGCCAAAGTGGTTAGGAAAATCCTTCTATGTGGCCCACCTAATCACAAAAGGGATCGCATCCAGATCAAAAGAGGTCATTGTTCCCCTTTACTCATCACTCATCAGACCCTTCCTAGAGTACAACGCCCCATTTGGGATATACCTTACAAGACACCTGCAACAGCTGGAAAGACCACAGAAGTACCTCACCAAGAAGATCACTGGCCTCAAACAGATGCCCTATGCAGCTCGACTGAAGAAACTCCAGCTGTACTCAGTTGCATACTGCCTACTCAGAGGTGATCTCTGCCTGACATATAAGGCCATGTCTAACCCAGAATTGATGGACATGCTGGACCTAAAGAAAACCTTATCCACTCAAGCCACATGCTCTAGGGATCTAAACCTCACCACAACAATAAATAGTATGTGCTGGAGGTATAGATTTCTGTGCCAGAGACTTCCCGTGCCTTGGAACAAGATTCTAGTCTACATTAGGCAGAGCTTCTCGCTAACACTCTTCAAGAGAAACCTTGATGAGTGGATGGGAAACAGAAGGTTTACCACGGGGATCACTTTAGTGGATCTGCTGGACAGAGGCACTGGGAACTAATCTAAGGGGGTGGAGAAAGCCCACACATTCTGGCTAGGCTTATAAATGCCTTCAGACAAATAGCCTATTATCTACCTATGAACCTATGATCACTTCGTATCCATGTCCATCTGGACAACTGCATTGATCAAATCATCTTCAAATACCTGTGTCTTTATCCAAGACTGAACTTTCATCTTCACCTACAACAAATTTGAAAGAAAATGAATTACCTCCAATTTTGGTCCTAAAAAATTTCCTCTTTGTCTTCAGACCAACCAGGAATACCATAGGCAAAGGCATTCTACTAACCCAACTTGAATATGGTCTTCCACTGATTGCAGCAGCATCCAAGATAAACTTCTCCACTATCCAAACTATCCAAACTATAAGCATCTTTGTCTGCTGTTTCATTACCCTCTCCCCTAGAAATGAGCATTGTTGAATCACTCTTAATGAAACCAGTTACTTGTCCAACAATGTGCCAACCTCCTTTACCTGTCCAGTAATGTGCCTACCTGCTTTACCTGTCCAACAACATGCCAACCTGTTTCTTGGATCCCAACTCCACAAGCTCCTCAAGGAGCTCCTCAGGTTTTGTGCTGGTAAATGTCAGAGGTTATTCTGCAGCCCTCTCAGTTGTGTCCATTTGTGGGAAATTGCTTACAATTGAAGATGGCCTAATTTGGAGATAATGAGGTGGTACTACTAGGAAAGATAGGGAAAATAGTTTTAGCCAGGGATGGAGAGATGCAGTGTCAGTTCTGGGTGGGAGCTGTGATGGTAAGAACCATATGAAGAATATTAGAGCCTCTAGTGGGAAGTTTTAAAATTTGTGCCAGCACATTGATAATAAAAATGTCTAGGAAATGCTGAGAATATGGATTTTTAGAGTAAGTCTTCTAATCAATGTGTGTAACTGAAGTCTCCTAGCAGTGAAGTTACATTTGGATATGTTAAGGGTGATCTGGATCTCCAAAAGCTGCAAGGTAGGGTCTTGGCAAATGTGATCTGAGAAAGGGAGACTAACTGAGAAATGAGTGGAGAGGCAAGTGGCATTAAAACTACAATTGTAATTTCAGGCATGATGTTATTTTTATTTCTGGTACTGACACTTGGGTGCACCTATCAAAGTAATTCTGACTGCTCATAATCATCAGAATCAACAACTACCCAATTTTCCTATGTTTCTACATGGTGTCTGGGTGTTGTTTCAATTGTCCACCACCTCTATCAATTTAGTGCTGCTGTCCTACCTTCTTTGGCAGTCATGTCTGACTGTTGCAGGTCTTCTGTCATGCAATCCATCTTTCTGCTGCCTGAACATCCTTGTCTCTACTTGCCTTCTTTCTGTCTCTCTGAAATATTCTTCACCATCTCATCTTTTTTCTTGAATGTGTACCACTCAACTGTCCAGATTTTTGCCTCATATTTTTGGCCTGTTCTTAATAAAATTTGTGGTTTTATAGATTTCTGTGGCAAGTAAGTGAGGGTTTAATTCACTAAATATTTATTATTCATTTATTTATTTAATTTATTTTATTTTACTTTTGTTGACCGGAATAGTCTGACTGGATACATGTCCATTTTCAGTGGAGACCCTGGGAGAAAAGCTCCAAGGTAGTCAGAGTAAAAATATAACAAGGAAGACATAAGTTATAGGCAAGTTATTTACAGAGGATTCATGAAAAACTTTAGATAGAAATGTTCACAGGTATAATTACGCCTGGTTTAAGTCAGGAAAATACATTGACATTAGGCAGAAAGTAATATAATTATATACATTTATGAGGAGGGTTATCCAGGCTTGTTACAGCGGCAAAGCCAGTTTAGTGCCAGATGTTGTCTGAGTTTGGTTTTAAATTGACAAAGGGAGGAGAGCAAAGTAATATCATCTGGAAGGAGATTCCAAACTCTACCTGCAGAGGTTGTAAAGAGGGCATCCCCGGCTGTATTGTTAATTTTGATTGTCTGAATTAGTAATTTGTTTGAGGATCTAAGCAGTCTTTGATTGTTATGGGGGTGATAATATTCCTTAGAGATGGCGTATTATCTGGATTATAGAGAATTTTGTTAGCTATAGTCAAAAGGTTGTATTGGACTAGGCTGGGAAGTTCTAGTCACTCAAGCTGTTTGAGGTTAATGCAGTGGTGTGCTCTAAATGGCAGGCCAGTGGCAAACCTGGCAATGTGATTGTAACAGGATGACAATCTATTTAGGACAGACTTGTTTAAATTAGAGAAAAGGGGGGAGGCATATAGAAGTGTTGAGATTAGGTGGGTCCGGGCTATGACAATCTTGGCTGTGGGGGGGGGGGGTTAGGAAGGCTTTTATTCTATACAGTGATCCTAGTTTTTTATTGAAGTTTTTGATTAATTGATTGACATGCAAATCAAATTTTAGGTTATTTTTAATAATGACTCTTAGAAGTTTATTAGAGGGGTCGGGGGAGATAACAGTGCCATCTTTCTCATTAATATTGAAAGTAAAAGCAGCAGACCTTTGAGTAGGTGAGAAAAACAGCATTTTGTTTTTTTGGGGGGATTTAATAACAGGTGACGTTCAGAGAGCCAATTCTCTATGGTATTAAAGGTGGACTGGGTAGCAGACCTTAATTCCAATGGAGATGTAGCAGAGCAAATTAGGGTGGAGTCATCAGGGTGTTGGATACAGCTGACATTTGGGATGACAGTGCATAGGTCGTTAATAAAGATGGAAAACAGTAGAGGACCTAATATTGAAGCTTGTGGCACTCCAAGGGTGTTAGGTAGAAGGTTATTGAGCTTGTATTTCCAGCAAACAGCCTGCTGCCTACCATTGAGGTAGGATTTAAACCATAGAAGGGTTTTGGAAAATAATGGCATTTGAGTTTCAAACTTGCTGTCCTTCAGAAAATGCATAGTAACAGAAGATTTTTTTATTCTAGCAACTTTCTAAGTTTATAAGAGCAATGTTTAAAATCTGTCCCTGTATTTGGGGCTTTGTCTACCTATTATTTTTCTTTGTCCAGAATTTTTGTGCTAAGAGGTCGAGAGCTATGCATTTTAGGAATGACCATCTGTTCCTGACTGTCTCTGCAATTAGGGGTATTTTGGATTTTCCTTTAATGTCCACATTTCTTTACCCATCTTTTAGCATCCTTCCTAACACCCATCATAGGGACTTCAGCTTCATCAGTGTAAGCTTTCTCTACTGCTTTGCTTTCGCAGCCCAAGATTCTGTGCCACACAGAGGCACTGACCATGCCAGTGTTTTGTATATCCTACCTTTCAGTTTCTCTGCCATTCTTCTGTACACAGTAGCACTGACACTCCATACCAGTTGGCCGTTGCAGCTTTGAGTCTAACTTTGACCTCTTCATTCAGACTTTCTTTCTCCTCAGCCATCCCTTACTTGAAACTGTAAACCTGCTAGACTATTTTCTCATCTCAATTTCAGCTTCTTCTAGTGTCCCCTATTTGGAGCTAGAACAACTGTCTTGTCTGCATCCAAGTTACAAACCTTCAAATTTCCATTCCTGCCCCCAGTCATTTGCTGAGGTTCTTGTTCCGAGTTTGCTTATGTTAACACATTGTCTGCATTTGGCAGTTTTATTCATCTGCCCCCTCTGACCTGTTTCCTAATGTACTCTGTCTACAGTATAAACACTAGAGGGGTCAGAGTTTAATATTGATGCACACACACTTCCACTGAGAACCCTACTCTGTGTATGTACACTGTTTGTACTTGTGTCATTGGGTACTTGTGCATTACTTGCACTAATTGTATGCATGTTTTCAGGATTTTGAACCATCACAGAACTTCTCAGCTCAACTTTCTTGGGATTTTGTAATATGCTTTCTCCAAGTCTGTCAGTAGCCATTTGGACTATTTTCATCTTCAGTTTCTTCTTCACTACCTGTCTCACTGCAAACATTATGTTGCTTGTACTGCACCCAGATCGTAATCCAATATGCTCATCACTCATCTTACTTTCTACTACTCTGAAATTTTTTGTATCACTCACTCTCTCAAGCACTTTCTTGCAGTGTGACAGGAGATTAATACTTCTGCACTGTCACAGTTTGTACAGCCTACAAGAGATTATTATACCTTTCAACTGTGCAGATTTTTGCAGGATGTCCAGATTTTTTGCCTCATATCTTTGATCCATTCCTCATAACATTTGTGATATTTTGAATTTTTGTGGCAAATCAGTGAAGAATTAATTCACTAAACAATGACAATCATTTGAGTTTCAGACTTCATACCC
Organism: Protopterus annectens; assembly: GCF_019279795.1. Taxonomy (NCBI): domain Eukaryota; kingdom Metazoa; phylum Chordata; order Ceratodontiformes; family Protopteridae; genus Protopterus; species Protopterus annectens. The sequence goes on from NC_056735.1 coordinate 1,960,740,613, forward strand.
TTCAGAAAATGTATGGTAACACAATACCTTTTATTCTAGCAACTTTCTAAGTTTATAAAAGTGATATTTAAAATATGTCCCAGCTTTATCCCTACGTTATTTTTGGCTTTGTCCAGATTTTTGTGCTAAGAAGATTATTTGTTTTCTCTTCCTCGTTAGATTAAACATATTGGGCAGGATTCAGGAAGGCTTACATGGAGTTTAAGAGTAGTATAAGCCTCTGTGTAAGCCTCCCGATCCAGGAACATCCCAAACCTCCGTGTAAGAGACAGCTAAAACGTCTCTTACACGGACTGGATGTGGAAATACTCAGTACCCCATTTGCAGCTGAAAGATATGCAAATGAGGTATTTGAGCGATCCAGGAAGCCCAAAGCAGTCTGTGTAATGGACGTTTTAGCTGCAGAAATGTACTCAGCTGACAACTGAGTACATTTCTGCAAAATTGACAACGGAGCTATGTCAGCTCCAAATAAAGGGTGCATATGTGTTATCTAGCATGCCAATGGCCAAATATGTGGCCATTGGCATTAAAAAGGGTTGCAAAATAATTTAAAATAACTTTTTTTTTTTCGTGGGATTTTGATGTTTAACTGCAGCGCACACCCACGCAAACGGGGTGCGCTGCTCAAAAGTGAAAACCGAAGCTTATAAGCCCACAATTGTGGGATTTATGTATTACATGGAATGACAATGCAGGGACTAGCAGACCAAAAAAAATATGGCCTCCGTGTAGTGGTTGTCAAGGCGGGGAAGCTCCGTGTAAGACATGTAACTAAGCATTACTAGGCAATCCTATGTAAATGAGGGTTACAATACTGAATCACACTGCCACATAGGTAATGAGCACTTTCTGAGTAGTGTAAGAGTTATAGAAGGGGAAGGAATAGAGTAAGAGGTAGGTGACATCACGGGGAGGGGAATGATAGAAATAAATGTATCACATTGGAGGGCAGTGTAACGTGACAGATGACAGACAGACATCAGGGAGAGAGGTGTGTCCCAACAGAACACTAGGAAAGTCAAGAAATAGAGGGTGCACACTATCCCTACACTCAGACTTTCTTGATATACGTGCATGCGCACGTGTGCACGCATGTAAGGCAGGTTCAACATGTGGGAGCGTGTTGCAAACCATATACAACGGTTTGCGCGGGCGTGCACGTGTGGAAGGCAATGTAAACAGCAGGAAGCCTGTTGCCTGATGTATTAGGCTGTGTGCGCGCGTTTTGCCATGAATCAGCCCAGTTCAAACCGTGTAAGGATGTGTGCACGCATTTAAGTCACTGTGAGCGTGCTTATGCTGGTGTGCACATTGCTCCCCTTGAGGAAACAGAAAGGAAAAAGGAAACAACCAGATTACAGGGAAGCTGCCAGAGGATACTGCTGGAGTTAATTGGTGGAAACAGTTGGAAGCAGGCAATTACACAGGCAGACTAGAAGCCCAACCCAGTACTTAAAACACTGCAAACAGCAGTGCAGGCTGTTTCTCACAAGAGATACTGCAAGAAAGGAGTAAGCTATCAGGATTGAAAACTGAAAAAAGCTGAACTCAGAGCAGAAATGCTAAAGGCTGCCATAGCTGTTATAATCAGGCATAGGCGAATTGCCGAGGGTGGTGACAATGCAGATGCTGACAGACAACCCAGAGTGAGGAGAAGGAGGAGAGTATACAGGCCCAGGGTCACCTACCATGGGTTACATGAGCTGAGGATAGTAGAGCGCTACAGAGTGGACAGAGACCTTCGCCAGCAAATTGTTGAGCTGTGCAGGCCACGTCTCACACACAGAACCAACAGAGGGGAACCCATCCCAGTGGAAACCAAGGTATGTGTTGGCCTAAGAATACTAGCAACAGGTACCTTCCAGAGACCAACTGGTGATATGATGGGGATATCACAGGCATCAGCCTCCAGGGTACTGCACCAGTTCCTGGATGCCATGTCAGCACATGTCGGTGATCATGTATATTTCCCCAATGCCTGTGAGGTATTGGCCAGCAATATGCGTCTCTTCCAGCAAATAGCGGGATACCCTGAGGTACTGGGTGCAATACACTGCACGCACATACGCATCAAAGCACCAGCCGGTGAGCGGGGTAGAGCCTATATTAACCGCAAGGGATTCCCCTCCATCAACTGCCAGGTTGTGTGTGATGCCCAGGGCTTAATAATGAATGTGTGTGCTGGCTGCCCTGGGAGCTACCACGATTCCCACATCTGGCATCTGACGCAGCTGTACCAATCATTTGCCAGTGGGGACTTCCCACACGGACACCTAGTGGGGGATGCAGGTTATGCACTTGAGCCGTGGCTGATGACACCCATCAGAAATGCACACACACCTGAACAGGAACGCCATAATGAGGCACACGCACAAACATGTAATGTCATAGAGCGTGTGTTTGGGCTGCTCAAGTCATGGTTCCGGTGTCTGGACACATCTGGTGGAGCCTTGCAGTACACACCAACTACATGTACCCAAATGATCATGATATGTGCTATGCTACATAATATGATCCTGCAGAAACGGCTGCAGCAGGACCAGCATAGGGCTGGGCCAAACATACCCCCACCATTGCCAAGGCCACCACAGGCAGAGGGTGTCTCGGAGGAGGAACAACCTGACCTTGCCCCAGTAGGCAGAAGGAGGCATGCCCAGTATGCCCTGACCTTGGCAAAGAGGCAACGCATAGCACATACACTGGAACACTGGGACTGATACCCCCTCTGACTCACTCATATAGTAACAGGGATGCCTAACATGACACAACCTGCTTCCAAACATGTACAGGGAGTGTAGTATGTGCATCCGACAGAGGCAGCCCTGCAGCACCACCTGAGGCATGAATGCCATGTGTTAAGTAATGTAACACCATGTACCATATGCACACCTGAGGACCCTGACTAACATCCACCCTCACCAATCATAAACCACAAAAACACAAACCCACCTTCATAGGTACCACAAGGGATAGGAACCTAGATGTAATGCTACCCAATGCCAGAAGTATAAACAGCAAGATGCGTGCAGTGTAAACGCACACAGTATAGAGAATGTAGATATCAGTGCTGTAATAGAAAACTGGGTCAAAGCCCACATCAGCACCCTAACACTACCAGGTCACACCTCATACAGTGATGTACATGTGCAAAAACATGTAACAAGCTACAAAACAAGGGTGACAAGCAATAAATGTCATGGATAACCACACCCCCATGTTGGTACCACAACAAGAAGCAACATGGATTAGCCATGGTCAAATACCAATGGCTAAAACTGCCTACTACTATATAGCTTGCTGCAGACCACTGTCCTAATAGCAGGAACCGCACCAGGCCTATGTTCATAGGTTCATAGGTTCATACTAGGCTCTCTGCCCTAGGGCATTTATAAGCCTAGCCCAGAGTTTTGTGGCGTCCGCCACCCCTGTAGTTTGAAGAATAATATGCCCATTATTTTGCTGTGCCTCTGTCAAGCAGTGACACTGAGGTTATCCCTGGGGTATACCTGCGATCTCCCATCCATTGGTCAAGATTTCTCATGAACAAAGCCAGCGAGGTGCTCTGCCTCACATGTACCGGGATGTTGTTCCACAGCATAGGGAGTCTCTGGGTGATGAATCTGCCCCTCCAGCACATCCTATTAATAGCTGTGTTGAGGTTTAAGTCACTTGCCCTTGTAGTCCTGATGGATTTAGAGGTTTTGAGGTGAAGCATGTTCATTAATTCCGGGTTGGACATGGCCTTGTATGTCAGGCACAGGTCACCTCTGAGCAGACGGTAAGCGACTGAATAGAGCTGGAGTTCCTTCTGTCGGGCAGCATAAGACATATTTTTGAGACCCTTTATCCTTCTGGTGAGGAATTTTTGGGGCCTTTCCAATTGCTGCAGGTGTCGGGTCAGATACATTCCAAATGGGGTGTTGTACTCAATCATTGGTCTAATGAGTGATGAGTACAGGGGAACAATGACCTCCCTTGATCTAGATGTGAATCCCTGCATGATCAGGTGGGCAATGTAGAAGGTCTTCCTAACTACTTTGGCTACGTGAGTGTCAAACGAAAGGTTACTGTCAACCTGGGTGCCCAGATCCCTGATAACCTCTTCTGTGCTTAGAGGATTGCCACCTATATGGTAACTAGGGGTAACTTTGTTTTTCCCGAAGGGTATGACTATGCATTTTTTAGCGTTTAACGTTAGGCCATGGCTCTGGCACCAGTTATCCCTTTCTATGAGACCTTCTGAAGGATGTCTGTGTCAGATGGGTTTTCAACTATGGTTCCCAGTTTGCAGTCATCTGCAAACTTTGTCAGCCATAATCCTCCTGTGTTTGCTTGTACTTCTGAAAAGTAGATGCCGAACAAAAGTGGGCCCAGGACTGAGCCCTGTGGGACACCACTTGTGACAGGCTTGGAGTCTGACATGGCGCCAGCAACTCTGACCCTGTGGGTTCTGTCACTTAGCCAGTTTGCAACCCATCTTGTGACATATGGGTTTACATTTAAGCTGTTGAGTTTTTCAATGATACCCGAGTGGGGTATTGTGTCGAAAGCCTTTGCCAGGTCAAGGTAGGCTGTGTGGACTGCCTTGCCCTCGTCAATGGCCTTGGTGACTGTTTCGAAAAAGTCAACCAAGTTTAAAAGGCATGATCTGCCCTTGACAAAGCCAAACTGGGTTGGATCCAAAGTCTGCAAGTCCCCTATGTCTTTATTTATGAGTTCCATTATGATCCTCTCCATAGCTTTGCAGACCAGGCTTGTCAAGCTGATGGGACAGTAGTTTCCGGGGTCGGTGGAGGCACCTCCTTTGTGAAGTGGGACCACCGTTGCCATACACCACTCCTTGGGTACATATCCTGAGGTGAGGCTAAGATTAAACAGCTGCCCTAACTGTGGGTTTAATTCTTCATTGAGTTTGTGGAGCACACAACCGGGGACACCATCTGGTCCCATGGATGCTGTGTTTTTCGCCTTGGATAGAGCAGTTCTCACCTGAGCATTTGAGATGTTTGGGGGGCTACAATCCCCTGGTATAGATATCCCTCCTTTTGGGGGGGAGAAATCTGCACTGAACCTGTCAGCCAGTATGTTGACAATGTCTGTAGGTTCAGTGATTTTTACATCATTTTGAACTAATTCTGAGCATATCTGGGAGTTTCCTCCCAGGTTTCTAACATAGCTAAAAAAGGCCTTATGATTGTCTTTTGAGTCCTTAGCGATTTTTCTCTCAGAATTTGCCTTGGATGATTTTATGAGAGATCTCAGTTTTGTACTTATAATGAGCAGGGGTGTCTTCCCTTCTACGGATTTTACTCTATCTTGTAGTAGCTCTTCCTTTTGTTGTAGAGCTTGTTTATGGCTGGGGTCCACCAGACTGGACGCTTGCCTTTGGTACAAAGAGTCTTTGTTTTTTTTTTGGGATTGCCTGATCCATGCAGTCCTGGAGGTGCTGGTAGAAGGCATTTGTAAGTGATTCAGTGGCTTCGGTAATGGTTTCCGCTGGCTTGGGGGCCTTGAAAGACACCACACCAGTCTTTAGAAGTGTGAAGTCGGCTTTTGAGAAGTTCTTCACTGTGGTCTTTTTTATCTGGGGTGGGGGTGGGATGTGGACTTCCAGTGAGATTAGTTTATGATCTGATCTCACCAATGATGGGTACACTTCTGGTGTTGAACATTGTGACCCCATGTTCGTGATGATGAGATCCAGTATGTTGTCTCCTCTTGTGGGGATGGTGACTAGTTGTTCCATGGCATTTGAGTTTATGAACTCTAGGAACCTTTGGGCTAGAGTGTTGGGGCTTGAGTAGTGATCCCAGTCTATATTTGGATAGTTGAAATCACCCAGTATGATGGTGTTTGGAGATACATTTATCCCCTCCAGTGTTTTCAGGAAAGCTGTGTGAGGTTCCTGAGTTTGAGAGGGTGGCCTGTAACATGCTACAAACTGCAGAGCAGTCTTGCCTATGGTTAATTGCACCTGGATGGTCTCCGATGCATTGTGCATTGCCACCAACCTTGTGGTGAGGGTGTCCTTGATGAATATGGACACCCACCCTCCTTTCTTGGTGTTGTCCGGATTTTGGGTCCGGAACGCATGATATGAGGTAACACCTGATAGTGCCGGTGTGCTGTCAGGAGCCTTGAACCAGGTTTCAGTCACAGCACAGACATCGATGTTCTCCATACTGAGAAGGGCTTCGAGTGCGTGCATCTTGAGGTTGAGACTTCTGGCATTGAGCAGCATTACCCTTAGTTATTTTCCTTTTTTGTGTTCTAGGGTGGTAGGTTTAGAATCTGAGCCTTACCTAAAAAAGGCACAATGGGGGTGGCAAGAGGCTTAGCCAAAATCCGGAAGCCCAGGGGTGACAGGTGCAAGCCGTCCCTTGTGAATCAGCGTGGCTTGTCCAGCATGTCATCCCAGGCAGACAGACATTGGATCCCCTTTGACTGATACCATAGTTTAAGCCAATTATTACAGCTGATCATCTTGTCTCTGTATTGTGGCATCATTCTTGGTGAAGGTAGGATACTGCTCAAGGTCAGGGTCATACCTGCCTGGGCTAGATAATCAGAGAGATCCTCTATGTCTCTTTTCATGTAGTCCAGGGAGGTACGTCTCAGGTCGTTCACACCAGCATGGACAATGACTGAGTCATACTTGTACTTGCAGTTGAGTGACCTGAGTGCTTGCATTATGTGGTGGATTCCAGTGCCCGATAGGCAGCTTACTGTGACCTTCCCCTTACTCAATCTGGTGAGCGGGACGTCAGTGTGTCTGACTATGGAGTCACCTATGATGAGTGTGTCTGGCATTGTGTTTGGCCTTAAGGTCTGTGACTGCTTGGCACACTGACTCTGTGGTTTATGTGTTGCATGTGCTGTGCCCTGTGGAGGCAGTTGTTTGGGTGTCTGCTTTGGTGGCCTCTGCTGTTTTGGTAGATTTCTGATCAGAGCCTCCGAGTATGTCTTTGTGTGTTTATGTGTATGATTTGAAGTTGTGATAGTGCTATGTGAGACTGGGTTTGTGGTGTGTGTGGTTACCTTCTCCTCCTCTCTGGCCTTGCCAGTCCTATGTTGATAGAGCAGTTTGACTATATAATTGGATCTCTTGCATGTATTTGTGTTTTGTGGGAGAAGGAGAGGGTTGTCTGTGTACATGAGGCAATTGTAGCATTGCCTCAATATTCCCAGGTTCACCAGATGAGCAGGAGAGGACACTAGCAACTGATCCCTTGACATGCTAAAAGGAATAGACAAAAAATGTTGGAATACAGGAAGATATCAAGCCCCCCAAACCACATTATATTGCTTGAATGACAATACCTACACATACACCATAGTTTCATAGTTTACTACTAGGCTATCTGCCCTAGTGCATTTATAAGCCTAGTCATAGTGATGTGGCTATTGCCACCCCTTATAGTGGTAATAAGTGTACAGAATAGATTCCGAATATTGTGCCTTTGACTTAGTAGTGACACATTATGACCCCCTTACGTATCCGAATAACTTGACTGTGCCTCTGTCTAGTAGTGACACAGGGAGGACCCCTGGGGTAAACCTACAATCTCACATCCAGTTGTCCAGATTTCTCTTGAAGAGAGTCAGTGAGGGACTCTGTCTAACATGAACTGGGATACTCTGCTAGAGTGTGAGAAGCCTCTGAGTTATGACTCTGTCCCTCCAGCATGTCCTATACATGTATGTGCTGAGGTTCAAATCTTTAGCTCTCATGGTTCTGGTGGATTTGGATTGCTTGCAGTGGAGCATGTCCACCAAATCCTGATTGGACATGGTCTTGTATGTCAGGCATAGGTCACCTGTAAGTATGCGGTATGCTACTGAATAAAGCTGGATTTCCTTTAGTCTGGAAGCATATGACATGTGTTGTAGACCCCTGATCTTCTTGGTAAGGTACTTTTGGGGTCTCTCCAGCTGTTGCAAGTGCTGGGTGAGGTACATACCAAATGGGGCTTTGTATTCAATCATGGGCCTGATAAGGGAGAAGTATAGTGGTACAATGACCTCCTTTGATCTGGATGGAAAACCCTTCATGATAAGGTGGGCAAGATAGAAAGTCTTTCTAACCACTTTGGCAACATGGGTGTCAAACGAGACGTCACTATCTACATGTGTACCCAGGTGTCTGATTTGTTTTCTGTGCTCAGTGGGTTGCTGTCTATGTATTGATTTGTGGGAACTTTGTTCCTCCCAAAGGGGATGACTACACATCAGTTGCATTCAGTTTCAGGCCATGATTCCGGCACCAGCTATCTGTCTTTGTGACAGCATTCTGTAGGATGTGTGTGCCGGCTGATGTATTCATTAAGGTGCCTAGGTTGCAGTCATCTGCAAACTTTGTCAGCCACAACCCTCCTATGTTTGCTTTCACATCTGAAAAGTAAATGCCAAATAAGAGGGGTCCCAGGACAGATCCTTGTGGGACACCACTTGTGACTGGCTTTGAATCTGACAAGGCACCTGCAATGTCGACTTTATGGGTCCTGTTTCTTAGCCATTTTGCAACCTATCCTGTGACATATGGTGTTATATTTCAGCTGTTGAGCTTGTCTCTGATGCCTGAGTGGGGTATTGTGTCAAAGGCCTTAGCCAAGTGCAGGTAGGCTATGTGGACCGCGTAGCCCTCATCAATGGCCCTACTGACAGTTTCAAAATAGTCAACTAGGTGCAAAAGGCAGGACCTGCCCTGTACAAAGCTGAACTGTGTGGGATCAAGGGTCTGTAGGTCACCAATGTCTCTGTTTAAGAGCTCCATAATGACTCTTCCCATAGCTTTGCAGACAAGGCTGGTTAAGCTTGTGTGGTGGTAGTTGCCAGGGTCTGTGGAGGCATCTCCTTTGTGGAGTGGGACCACTGTTGCTGTACGCCAGTGTTAGGTACATATCCTGTAGCAAGGCTAAGGTTAAATAGCATTTGTATATACGGGTTTAGCTCCTTCTGGAGTTCACATAGCATGCAACTGGGGATACCATCAGGTCCCATTGATGCTGTGTACTTGTCTTTGCTGAGTGTGGCTCTCACATGGACATCCGAGATGACAGTGAGGTTACATTCAGCTGTGATAACTATCTTCTTTTGGGGGTGAGGGAGGTGGAAAATTGCACTGAACCTGTCTGCCAGAATGTTGCCAATATCTGTCAGGTCACTGAAATATATGTTGTTGTGTACCAACTCTGAGCATATCTGAGGGTTCCCACCCAGGTTTCTGACATAACTGAAGAAGGCAGTGTGGTTATCTTCATTGTCTTTGGTGATATATGTCTCCAAGTTGACCTTGGATGTCTTTATGAGAGAATGCAGCTTCTTACTAGTGCTGATCACAGCTGCCTTCCCTTTAGGAGATGTAGCTCTGTCTTGCATTAGTATCCTTCATCTGTTATACAGTTTGTTTATGGCTGGGGTCCACCAGACAGGCCACTTTCCCTTGGTGGAGAGGTTCTTGTTTTTATTTGTGATTGCATGGTCCATGCTTTCTCTGAGATGTCTGTAGAAAGAGTCTGTGAAGGAGTCACCATTGTGTGTTGTGGTTTCCACTGGCCCAGTGGGCTTAACGGATACCATCTCAGTCCGAAGAAGTGTGAAGTCAGCTTTTGAGATGTTTGTCACTATACTCTTTGTATTATACTAGCACTGACACAAGTGTAGACAATTTCCCAGAATCCATCAAACAAAATGGACATGCAAAATGTAACACTTCCACAAGAGGGGTAAGCATACTGGATGTGATAATCAGAAATATGTGTACTGGATGTCAAGATGAGAAGTGTATCCCTCACTGGTAAGACCAGACCATAGAGTAATCACACTGTAGTTACACATCCCGACCCCAGTCCCTGGCCAAATTACCACAGTGAAACACATGTATAAAGCATAGCTTGCACCCCTACAAACCAATGTGTAATCCATGAAAAGCCCTGTGCAGGTCCAGAATATGGGACACGCTGCAGAACATGTTATACAGGCATACCATGAACACAGCCAAGAGTGCTTGGAGTCTGCAATCACAAACAACAAGACACAATGCCATACACCCAGGCATCTGGCATGCTGGACTCCAGCAATTACTAAACCATTGAAGAGAATGAGGAAGCTACCACATGATAGATCAAACATAAAAGGTGAAGTAATCAGTGATCACTAGTATGGCAATAAAATGTGTCCACACATGCAATCCGCTAAGGCCAGGCAAAACAAGTAGAATCTGTGAATCCAGTGGCAATGTGACACCTGTCCCAAGTACACACACAACAACAACTCACCCCAATAAATACAAATGTATGTGATAGACGCAACCAGGTAGCCAAACCGGAGCCTGAGCACCCCTAAATCAGTACTGTCAAAACTAGTCAGGAGGACAAGGTAACCACATACACCACAAACCCAGTCCCACATAGACCTACAACGACTGTAAACCAAACACAAAATTACAAAAACATTCCCAGAGGCCCTAATTACAAACACACAACACCAACCCAAGCCTCCAAAGCAGACACCCAATAAAACAACCTCCAGACATAGCACATGTAACACATAGTACACAAAGCTGGTGTGCCAAACAGTCACAGGACAGAAGGAGAAACAACATGCCTGATACAGTTGTAATAGGTGACTCCATAGTGAGACATGCTGCTGTCCCAGGGATGGCTTGCACTTGTTACCCATGAGCGTCTGGATATTGCCTAAGGCTTTTGCAACCTACAGAGATCCTTTCGTAGGCAAGGCCAAAAAGACCAACCCACCACCATAGAAAACAAAACTGGAAAGAAACAGAAGGGTAATGCTGATCAATGCCAGATGTGTAAACCTCAATATGCATGCTCCTGAGGCCCTCCCCAGTATGGAGAACATCGATGTCTGTCCAGTGATAGAAACCTGCTGCAAGCCTCGTGACAGCACACCAGCACTACCAGGTAATACCACATATCATGTGTTATGGCCACAAAACCTGTAACAAAACATAAAAGGAGGGTGAGTATCCATATTCAGCACAGACACCCATACGTCCAGTTAACTGACAATGCTTATGTCATTGCAGTCCACCCATGTGCAGCTAACCATAGGCAAGACTGCTGTACAGTCTGTAGCATGCTACAGACCACACTCTCACACACAGGAACCCCACCCCACTGTCCTGAAGACAGTGGACAGTATGAATGTACCACCAAATACAAAACAAGGTACACACAAATTACCACATAGGTGGTAAACCATTATGTGTGGAAGGAGTAATCAGGGACCTAGTGACACAAGTGGACAGTCACCTGTTATGTGACAGTCACATCGCCAATTTGTCTAGGAAGACTGTCTATATTGGACACTGTATCATGAAAGGATTCACATCTACGTCAACAAAGGTCATTGTGCCCCTATACTGTTCCCCTATCAGACCATATTGTAATACAATGCCTCATTTGGGATGTACATTACCTGGCACCTGCAGCAGTTAGAAAGACCTCAAAGGTACCTCAGCAAGAGTCAGAAAGGGTCTCAAATATATCTCATATGCTGCCTGGCTGTAGACACCACAGCTGAATGCAGTCACATACTGCCTACACAGAGGCATTGTATGTCTGTTGTACAAGTCCATGTCCAACACAGAAGTAATGGACATGCTCCACCCTAGAAAACCCAAAGCCATCGGAGCTGTGTGAGTCAGAGATGTCAACCTTAACACATAATCAAATAGGATGTGCTGGAGGGACAGATACCTAACCCTGAGTCTCTCCACACCCTGGAACAGAATACCATTACATGTTAGGCAGGGCCCCTCACTGACACTCTTCAACAGGAAGTTAGCAAAATGGATGGATAATTGTAGATGTACACTGGGGGTCTTTACTGTGTCATGTCCAGACAGACGCACAGCTAAGTAAATCATAAATGGCCATAATATTCACATAGCAAGGGTGGCAAAAGCCACACACACTGTGGCTAGGCTTACAAATGCCCTAGGGTGGATAGCCTAGTATGAACCTATGAACCTATTATGATACAAATTGTATAGGACACTAAGGATAACCACAAGGCTGCTGCAACTGATGGTAGTAAGCGTGTTGTGAATTCCCGGATATGCTCTGGATTACACAAATATTACAAGCAACATACCAAACACACACACGTATTGCCAACATACATCCTGACAGGTGCAGTGCAACCCCCCCCCCCCCCATAATGCAAAATATCTTTCACAGCAGACTGCGGCCTCCCTGACATTATGTCAGCCTTACCACAGGATATGTACCCAAAGAGCAGTGTACAACAACAGTGGTTGTTCTCAAGAAAGGTGTTGCCTGAATGGATACTAAAAACAACCACCACAGAATCCTGAGAAGCTTGGTCTGCACAGCTATGGAAAAGATCAGCATGTACCGCAGACATAACGATATTGGGGATCTATTGACACCCGACCCTGCCCAGTGTGGGTTTATGAAGTGCAGACCCTGCCCCTAAACATGTGTGACTCAGTTGAAACAGTAATTTAGGTCATTGATGAGGGCAATGTGGTCCACACAGTGTAGCTGGACCTTGCAAAGCCTTCCATACAATACCCTATGTGTTCAATATAGATATGCTCACCAGCTTATGTGTACACCCCAATGTCACTAAAGGGGTTGCAAACCAGACCAACGACAGAACTGACATGGTCAGACATGCTGCAGCCATGTCAGACTACAAACCACATATAACAGGTATCCCACAAAGCTTGGTCCTGGGACCTTCCCCATCTGGTATATATGCCCCATAGGTACAGGCCAACATGTAAGGACTGTGCCTGAACATGTTTGCAGAGGACTACAAACCGCCTAACATATCTGACACTCCAGCTGACAGAAGCATCCCACAAAAGGGCCACATAGAAATAGACAACCGGTGCCATAGCCATGTCAGCATGTTAAATGGAGAAAACTGTATAGTCAACCTCTGTGGATATACAGTAAGTGACCAACAATTACCACATAGGTGTTAACCCATTACATACTTAACATGTAATGACAGACCTGGGTTCACAAGGTGATAGATATCCTGCATTGGACAAACATGTGGCTGTAGTGTTAACAGAAACAATCCATATACCAACCTAATCATGAAGGTTATGACATCTAGATAAGGGGAGGTCATTGTGGTTCTGCAGTTATCCTTCATCAGCGTTACAAATGACCACAACAGCCCCTGTGGGGTGTACCTCAGCAGACACCTCCATCAACTGTAAAGTCCACAACAGTACCTCACCAGGAGTATCAAAGAGCTTGAACACATGTAATGTGTTGTCCGATTAAACAGAGTGCAACTCCACACACTGCCATGCTGGCCACCCAGACGCAAGCTGTGCCTGATGTACAAAGCCATGTCCAAGCTGGAATCACTGAACATGCTGCACCTTGTACAATCTGAATGGCAGTGAGCTATGCAGATGAGGGACCTGAACCCCAGCACTGACATACATAGGACAAGCTGTACTGCATTATCCATAACACAGAAGCCACCCCCACGCATGAGTAAACTACCAGCACAGGTTATCCATAGTGTCACTCATTGATTCTCCTCAACAGGAATCTTAATGAGTGGATGGGAGATGGTAGGTTTACCCTGGGTATCAATGTTATGTCACAGGTAGACAGAGGCACAGTATACTAAACAAGACATATGTCATGGCAAACTACACTTACAATGTGTCGAAGGACAAACACACTCTCTGACTAGCATTAGACATGGCCTAGGGCACATTGGTAGTGTTTGCCAATGTACACCTATGTTGTGGAATACTCTACTGATGTTGGATGAGGCTATTGTAAGTAGTTCATATCTGAACATAATGCAACATGGTCATATAGGTTCATAGGTACATAGGTTTATACTAGGCTATCTGCCCTAAGGCAGTTATAAGCCTAGCCCAGAGTTCTGTGGCTTACGCCACCCCTTATATGGAAACAATACTGTGCCCATTAGTTTGTTGTGCCTCTGTCCAGCAGTGACACAGAGACGATCCCCAGGGTAAACCTATGATCTCCCATCCACAGGTCAAGATTCCTCTTGAACAGAGCCAGCGAGGTGCTCTGCCTCACATGGACCGGGATTGTATTCCACAGCATAGGGAGTCTCTGAGTGATAAATCTATTCCTCCAACATGTCCTACCTATATCCCTGCTAAGGTTTAAGTCACTTGCCCTAGTGGTTCTGGTGGATTTGGAGATTTTGAGGTGGAGCATGTCCATTACTTCCTGGTTGGACATGGCCTTGCATGTCAGGCACATGTCACCTCTGAGCAGACGGTATGTGACTGAATAGAGCTGGAGTGTCTTCAATCTGGCAGCATATGACAGATGTTGGAGTCTCTTTATCCTTTTGGTGGGGGACTTTTGGGGTCTCTCCAATTGCTGCAGATGTCGGGTGAGATACATCTCGAATGGGGCATTGTACTCAATCATTGGTCTGATAAGTGAAGAGTACAGGGGAACAATGACCTCACTAGATCTGGATGTGAATCCCTTCATGATCAGGTGGGCAATGTAGAAGGTCTTTCTAACCACTTTAGCAATGTAAGTGTCAGAAGAAAGGCCACTGTACACCTGGGTCCCCAGGTCCATGATAACCTCCTCTGTGCTTAGAGGATTGCCACCTATATGGTAGCTTGGGGTTACCTTGCTCTTCCCGAAGGGTATGACTATACATGTTTTGGCATTTAACTTCAGGCCATGGCTCTGGCACCAGCTATCAGTTTCTGTGAGTCCCTTCTGAAGGATATCTGTGTCTGATGCACTGTCCACTATGGTGCCCAGTTTGCAGTCATCTGCAAACTTTGTCAGCCAAAGTCCTCCCATGTTGGCCTGTACTTCTGAGAAGTAGATGACGAACAATAGGGGGCCAAGGACCAAGCCCTGTGGGACACCACTTGTGACCGGCTTGGAGTCTGACATAGCGCCAGCAACTCTAACCCTGTGGGTCCTGTCCTTAAGCCAGTTTGCAACCCATCTTGTGACATATGGGTTCACATTTAAGTTGGTAGTTTTTTCTACAATACCTGAGTGGGGTATTGTGTCGAAAGCCTTTGCAAGGTCAAGGTAGGCTGTATGGACTGCCTTTCCCTCATCAATGGCCTTAGTGACTGTTTTGAAAAAGTCGACCAAGTTCAAAAGGCATGATCTGGCCTTGACCAAGCCAAACTGGAATGGGTCCAATGTCTGCATGTCCCCTATATCTTTGTTTATGAGCTCCATTATGATCCTCTCCATAGCTTTGCAGACTAGACTTGTTAAGCTTATGGGGCGGTAATTACCAGGGTCCGTAGAGGCACCGCCTTTGTGCAGATGTACACAACCGGACCCTAACCAGGCTGTTGTGTACACTATGGAAATGTACAGCAGTGATAGGACTAAAGCCCAGGATACTGTCCACCACAGTGAAAGTACTGAACCACTACACTATACAGTACTACAGTGTTAAGTCAGTATGAACAGATGTTGACAATTGTATGCAAAGTATTCCATGCAAAACCTGCAGGCACAGTATAATCCCTGTTGTGTTCACACAAAAAGCATTTGGACAGTAACTACACAACATGGCACAAAACACACAACCATAAACTGGAGATATTTGTTGAAGGTCACACTCATCCACAAATGTGATGGGCTGCAGAGTTCAACTTATGGAAAGCTCACACTGGGCATGCTCACACACTTTGATAAATGAGACATCTTTCACACAACATGCCATTGGAAGGCTGAACTGGGCATGCTCACACACTTAGTCCAAATGTTCCTCTTAGCAACTGGGAAAACACACCACAGGATGCTCATTCCCCTTTCTAAACACTGATGATGTCAGCACCCTATAAGTATATCAGGAGAAAAGAGACTTCACAGTACTCTGAATAGCACGCTCCGCTAATGCGTCTGTCTTTAGTGTCATAACATAGTTAGGTAGGGGTTTGAATCCAGCAAATAACAAGTGTGTGTAAAGGGGGGTAAGTGTGTATGAAAAGAACATCCCTTTTGGCAACTGTGGAAACACACCACAGGATGCTCATTCCCCTTTCTAAACACTGATGATGTCAGCACCCTATAAGTATATCAGGAGAAAAGAAAGCCTCCAGCAATTTGAATAGCACGCTCTGCTAATGCATCTGTCTCTAGTGTCATAACATAGTTAGGTAAGGGTTTGAATCCAGCAAGTGCAAGTGTGTGTGTGAAGGGGGATAAGTGTGTATGAAAGGAACGTCCCTTTTGGCAACTGTGGAAACACACCACAGGATGCTCATTCCCCTTTCTAAACACTGATGATGTCAGCACCCTATAAGTATATCAGGAGAAAAAAAATCCCCAAACAATCCGAATTGTACACTCTGCTAATGCGTCCATCTCTAGTATCATAACATAGCTAGGTAGGGGATTGAATCCGGCAAGTGTGTATCAAGGAGGGGAAGTGTGTATTAAAGGAACGTCCCTTTTGGCAACTGTGAAAACACACCACAGGATGCTCATTCCCCTTTCTAAACACTGATGATGTCAGCACCCTATAAGTATATCAGGAGAAAAGCAATCTCTCAGCAATCCGAATAGCGTGCTCTGTTAATGCGTCCATCTCTATTGTCATAACATAGCTAGGTAGGAGTTTGAATCCAGCAAGTGTCAAGTGAGTATGAAGGGGATAAGTGTGTATGAAAGAAACATCCCTATTGGCAACTGGGAAAACACACTGCAGGATGCACATACCCCTTTCTAAATGATATCACAATTAGTTATGGCTTTTGATTCCAGACATGTCACGTGTGTTTTGCTCACACAGAATGCCCATGTGTGCGGGTTGTTTCTCACAATAATGCATGACATCGATTAAACCAGTTATGGCAATGCACAGATGATGTATGTGTGTGCCAAATACACATATGTACCTGTGACCTTCAATAGTTACCATGTGTGATGCCTGCCACATGTGAATACATGGTATTTGCACAGGGTAACATTATGACTGTTGTCCTCTGTGCAGGTGCTGCATGTGGGATGTGTATATACAGTGTGAGATGTAGATGCTATCAACCTAGTAGTGAGGGATACACATCTGGTCTGGGGCATATAGTCAACATGTTGTTGATGAACAGGTGCTGCATGTTTTCACCTGTTGTGGGAGTGGTAAGAAGTTGTTCCATAGCAATGCAGTGACCGCATGCTAAGAACCATTCAGCTAGGGTGTTGTAGCTGCAGTAATTCAGTACCATTCAGTAATATGTCAGCATTCCTGGTGAGGGTCTGATGCCAACCAAGGTCAGGGTTCTACCAGCCTGTGTCACTTGCTCAGTGAGCCCTTCCATGTTCCCTATCATGTATCCCAGTGAGGGACATCACACATCAGCTGTAGTGGCATGGACAATGACTGAGTCATATGTGTCCATGCATCTGACTGACCTGTATGCTTGTGTTATGTGGTGGACAATAGTGCCCCATGAGCTTATCACTGTGACCTTCACCTTGTCCAGCCTGGTGAGCATGACCTCACTGTACTGGACAATAAAAGTACCTAACACAACTGCAGCAGTAGTGTTGTATAGCTGTACAGACTGTGCTTGTTTGGCACACAGGATTTGTGTGCTATGTGTTATGCATGCTGTGTTCAGGCCTAACGTATGCCTGTGTGCCAGCTGAAGAGGTGTCTGCCACTCAGGCAGGATGCTATCCTTAGGCTCCATGAATGGCCCGGTGTGTTTCCGTGCTTGTATTGCTGTCAGTGTAGGTCCACATCAGACTGGTATTGCAGTCACTGTAGTATTTCATGCCACCTGACAGGTTATGCCAGTACTGGGTTCAGAGTGCTTAGTGCACAGTTTGGCCATGTGCTTCCATCTCATACATGTGTTGTACATCCTTGGGTCGGGGATAGGGTTGACTGTGTACATGTGGCAGCTGTGACATTAATACATGACTCACATATTCCACAACTGTACCATAGAGGTGACTGACAACTGACCTTTGCACATGCTACCATAGTATTGAGATTGCATTGGTGATTAACAGCACATAGGGCCAATGGTGAACAAGATACATAGGTCCATAGGTTCATACTAGGCTATCTGCCCTAGGGCATTTATACACCTAGCCAGAATGTGTGTGGCTTTCACCATGCATTGTAAATCTATCTTGCTATGCCCTTTTCCAAGGTTAATATACTGTGCCTCTGTCTAACAGTGACACATAAGTGATACCCAGGGTAAACCTACAATGTCACATCCAGTCATTAATATCCCTCTTGAAGATAGTCACTGAGTGACTCTGCCTAACCTCTATTGGGATATTATTCCAGAGTGAAGGGAGCCTCTGAGGTATGAATGCGTCCCTCCAGCATGTCCTATGTATATCACTCCTGAGGTTCAAGTCTTTCCAGCATGTAGCCTGATGGGATCTGGATATTCTGAGGTGCAGCATGGCCATTAAGTCAGGGTTTGACATGGCTTTATATGTCAGGCACAGATTGCCTATGAAGAGGCAGTATGCCACTGAGTAGAGCTGCTGTTTCTTTAACCAGTCAGTATGTGACATCTGTTTGAGCCCTTTGATCCTCTTGTTGAGGTACTTTTGTGGTCTTTCCAGTTGCTGCAGGTGTCTGGTAAGGTGCATGCCAACAGGGGCATTGTAGTCAATTATGGGCATGATGAGGGATGAGTAAAGAGGCACAATGTCCTCCCCTGATCTACATGTGAATCCCTTCATGATGATGTGGCCTATATAGAATGTTTTCCTAACCACTTTGGCCATGTTGTTGTCAAATGAGAGAATGCTATCAACTTTTGTACCCCAAGGTCCATAATTCCTTCATCTGCACTTAATGGATTAACACATATGTGGTACTTTGTGGTCACTTTGTTTTTGACAAAGGGGATGACTATACACTTTTTGGCATTTGGCTTGAGGCCATGGCTGTGGCACAAGTCGTGTGTTTCCAAGAGGATCTTTTGGAGGATGCATGTGTTAGCTGGAGAGTTGATTATGGCATCCAGTTTGCAGTCACCTGCGACTTGCTCAGCCACAGTACTTCCATGTTGGCCTGTACCTCTGATAAATATATACTGAACAAGACAGATCCCAGGGCTGAGCCTTGTGGGACACCATTTGTAACTGGTTTTGAGGCTGACATGGCTCCAGCAATTCTAACCATGTGTGTTCTGCCCTTGAGCCACTGTGCAATATCTGTAGTGACATAGGGGTTAATATGTACACTGGTGATCTTCCCTAGAATGCACAAGTGGGGTATTGTATCAAAGGCTTATGCAAGGTCCAGGTAGTCTGTGTAGACCACCTTCCCCTTGACAGTGGCCTTGGTGACTGTTTCAAAGTAATCAAACAGGTTTGAGAGGCAGGATCTGCCATTAACAAAGCCAAACTGTGTATGATGACGTGTCTGTAGGTCCCCAATATCTATATTTATGATGTTTATGATGATCCTTGCCATAGCTTTGCAGACCAAGCTATTCAGACGTATGGGGCGAATAGTGTCCAGGATCCGTTAAGGCACCACCTGAATGTAGAGGGACCACTGTTGCTGTACGCCACTCTTTGGCCACATATCATGTAGTAAGGCTGGGATTGAACAGTAGTGTTATGTCTGGGTGTAGCTCTTCTTGGGGTTCATGTAGGACACAGCCTGGGACACTGTCTGGTCCCATTGCTGCAGTGTTTATTGCTTTGGAGAGTGCAGCTCTTACCTGAGCATCTGAGATGTCAGGGGGGGCAGCACTCTGCTGGGAGAAATATTTGCCCTTTTGGTGTGGAGGGGGGGAGAAGGTAGCAGTGAACCTGTCCACTAGGATGTTGGCAATGTCTGTGTGTTTGGTATTTCGTGTGACATCTTGGACTACCTCTGAGCATATCTGGGTATTACCACCCAGGTTCCTAACATAACTACAAAAGCCTTGTGATTATCCTCAGTGTCTTGTGGAATCTTCTCTCAAAGATGGCCTTAGACAAACTTATGGGTGCCTGTAGCTGTCTTCCAATACTCATGAGTGATGCCTTCACATTTTGGGAGTTTGTTGTATCATGTAGTAGCTTCATCCTTCTATTGCATAGTTTGTTTATGGCTGGTGTCCAGCACACAGGACATCTGCCTTTGGAGGATTGGGTCTTGCTTTCATTTTGGATTGCATGATCCATGCATTCCTGAATGTGTCCATAGAATGCCTTTATACAGGTATCTGCAGTCTGGTCCATATTTTCAACAGGCCTGGGGGATTTGAAGGTTTCCACATCATTTATGAGGAGTGTGAACATGCTTGACATGAGTTGTTGACTGTATTCTTCTGTGCAGGGGGTGGCCTTGGGATGTGAATATCCAGTGAGATTAGTTTATGGTCTGATTTTACCAGTGAGGGATACACTTCTGGTCTGGAGCATAGAGTCCCCATGTTGGTGATGATCAGGTTCAGTATGTTTTCCCCCTCTTGTGTGAGTGGTAACAAGTTGTTCCATAGCATATTGGTATATAATTTCCAGTAATCTGTGGGCTATGGTGTTGGAGCTACAGTCATGCTCCCAGTCTATGTTTGGGTAGTTTAACCCACCCAATATAATGGTGTATGGACAGACCTACATATTTCCAACTGTTTTCAGGAAGGCCAAGTGTGGTTCTTGTGTTTGTGAGGGTGGTCTGTAGCAGGCTATAACCTGGAAAACAGTTTTACCCATTGTTACCTGCATATGGATAGTCTCTGATGTTTGGTGCTTTGCCACCAACCTGGAGGTGTGGGTATCATGGATGAATATCAATACACCTCCTCCTTTTGTGGTTTTGTGCAGGTTTTGGGCCTGAAAAGCATGGTATGAGGTATAACTTGGTAGTGCTGGAGTGCTGTTGGTAGCCCTGAATCCGGTATCTGTTACTGCACAGATAGTGATGTTCCCCATGCTGAGGAATGTTTTGAGTGTGTGCATCATCAGGTTTAGAGTCCTGCAGTGGCATATATGACTGTTCACTTGGACAGATGCCAGGTAAGTCATATGCAAAGTGTCACAGGCAACGTACATGTGCACTGGAGAAACAGTGACATTCTGTCAAGTGAGACATGAACATACATATAGTAAGCTATGCAGATGTCACTAGGAGTCCACAGAAGCTGTGTAAGTCTGCATGGCAGGTCGGATCAGTATTCCAGGGTAACTGCAAGGAAACATGCATGCAAACATAGCTACTGTAAGCAGGGCTGCATGTAGTCCATTGTACAATAAACAAGCTGTACCACTATCACTAGGTAACACTGCAAATGCTCACCAGCTGACATATGAATACCTTATGTCACCAAAGGTGATACTTACCAGACCACGGACAGGAATGACATGGCCAGACATGCTGCATCCCACATGAACACATATCTCAAGCAACACAGACCTCACAATGTCAGTGTTCATAACAGGCACAGCCCATAAGGCCAAACACAATGTGTGACACACCTATAATAGGTGATGCCATAGTCAGACACACTGACGTCCCGCCCTCCAGACTGAGCAAGGTGAGGGTCACATTTAGCTACCTGTCGGGTGATAGAATGTGCCACATAACACAAGCACTCAGGTCACTCCACAGCAAGTACAAGTATGAGGCAGTCATTGTCCATGCTGGTGTGAACAACCTGAGACGTACCTCCCTGGACCACATGGAAAGAGACACAGAGGAGCTCTTACATCACCCTCTCAAACTCAGGAATCCCACACAGCCTTCATGACGACACAGGACAGTATAGATTTCTCTGCAAACACCATCATACTGGGTGATGTCAACTACCCAAACATAGACTGTGAACATTACTCAAGCCACAATACCCAAGCTCTAGGGTTCCCATAGTTCAGAAACTCTTTAGCTATAGAACAGGTAGTCAACATTCCCACAAGAAGGGAAAATATACTAGACCTGATCATCACAAACATGAGTACAAAATGCTCACCACTTGAAGTATATCCCTCATTGTTGCAATCAACCCATATACTAATCACACTGGAGTACTGGATCCCCCACATATGCAAACCTCAAACACATTGATGTGTGTGTGGGAAATGCCCCTATTAGCAACTGTGACAGTACACTACAGGATGCAGATTCCCCTTTTGAAACACTGATGATGTCAGCACTCTATAACTATATTACCTGAATTAAAGTTCTCCAGTAATTCATATA
Source organism: Protopterus annectens (assembly GCF_019279795.1). Taxonomy (NCBI): domain Eukaryota; kingdom Metazoa; phylum Chordata; order Ceratodontiformes; family Protopteridae; genus Protopterus; species Protopterus annectens. The sequence goes on from NC_056735.1 coordinate 1,960,762,786, forward strand.
GCGCACTCTGCTAATGCGTCTTTTTCCAGTGTCATAACATAGTTAGGTAGGGGGTTGAATCCTACAAAGGAAATGTATGTGGGGTTTGTGTGTGTGCATAATGCTGTGAGGGAAAAGTGCCTTTTGCCAACTGGGAGAACACACTACAGGGTGCACATCCCTCTTCCTAAACACAGATGATGTCAGCACCCTCTAAGTACAGCATTAGATAGGATTTCTCCCACTGATGCAAATAGCTCACTCTGATAATGTGTCTGTCGCTTGTGTCATAACACAGTTAGGTAGGGGTCTGAATCTTGCAAATGCAAAGTATGTGTTTTAGTGTGAGTGGGGTTAGTGTGTGTGCACAATGCTGGGGGTGGGATGTGGCTTTTGCCAAATGGGGCTATGCACTGCAGGGTGCACATTTCCCTTAACAAACAGTGATGTTGACAGCACCCTATACAAACAACATGACAACAGACAACTGCCAGTACTCAGTATAGTGCTACATGTTACTGTAACACGCACATGTACCAGAATATACCTAGATAGTGTTTTGAAACCTGAATGTGGCAAGTGTGTGGATGTGGGATGTTTCTGTGTGTGCATTTCCGTATGGAAAACATGTTTGATGTGGCAATCAGGGTACCACAGTACCTGATGCACATTACACTTTTAAACTAATGAGGTTGCCTGCACCCTGTGAGTACAGGTAGAGAAGAGGAAATCTGTAGTAATCCACATAGTGCACTGTTCAAATGTGTACCTGTCATGTATTGACAGCTACTCATGTAGGGTAATAAATAATGGAAATGACAGGTGAGCGTGTGCATGTGTGGGGGTAGCAGGGTGTGTGTAAATGCATGTGTGACAGAACAGATACATAGCAAGGCTCATAAGACAAACCCACATCCATACGTATCACAAAGGATGAGGAACTAAGAGTAATGCTACTCAACACCAGAAGTCTAGACCTCAAGATACACACACTCAAAACTGTACTTAGCATTATGGACATCTATATCTGTGCAGTAACAGAAACCTGTTTCAGGTTTCCCGGTAGCACACCAGCACTACCAAGTTATACCTGTTATCATTCTTGTCAGCCCCAACACTTGGACCAAACAACAAAAGGAGGGGGAGTATCAATATTCATCAAAGATTCCCACACCTCCACATTGGTGGCAAAGTACCACATAGGTGTTAAGCCATTAAGTACAGAAGAAGTAATTGGGGACCTGGGGAACACACTTGATAGCAATCTGTCATTTGTCAACCACGTGGCCAAAGTGGATTGAAAGACATGTTATATAGCCCAGCTAATCATGAAGGGATTCACATGTACAGCAGGGGAGGTCATTGTGCCTCTTTACTCATCCATCATCAGGCCTATAATTGAGTACAATGCCCCTTATAGGATGTACCTAACCAGACACCTACAGCAACTGGAAATACCCCAACAGTACCTCATCAAGAGGATCAAAGGGCTCAAACAGATGCCATATGCTACCCAGTTAAAGAAAAGCCAGCTGGACTCAGTGGCATACTGCCTGTTCAGAGGCAATCTGTGCCTGCCATATACAGCCATGTCCAACCCAGAAGTAATGGACATGCTGCACCTCAGGAAATAAAACTCCCATACAGCCACACGCTCAGAAGACTTGAACCTTAGCACTGACATAAATAGGACATGCTGGAGGGACATATTCCTAACCCAGAGGCTCCCTTCACTCTGTAATGAACTCACAGTACAGGTTAGGCAGAGTCCCTCATTGACTCTCTTCCACAGGAATCTGGATGAGTGGATGGAGATCATAGTTGTACCCTGGGTATCACTTCTATGTCACTGTCAGACAGAGGCACAGTATACTAACCTTGGAAAAGGGCATAGCAACATAAATGTTAATTGGGTGGCAAAAGACAAACACATTCTACTAGGCTTATCAATGCCCTTGGGCAAATAGCCTAGTATGAACCTATGAACCTATGTGTACTGCTATAGTACTTCTGCCATATGTTGCATGTGTGTGTGTTGTGGGGGATGCACAGGTAATGGCCAGACATTTCTGCACAGGCAACACGTCTGAAACACTCTGGGTGTTCATCCCTACATACTGTATGTGTGTTGCCATCCAACCCTGTGATGTGGACACATTACTCAGCCTGGATATACATATCCCAACAACACCACAAGCACAGTACACTACCTTGCTATGTATGTATGTACTTACACAGTTATTCAGTAGTTAGGACTGTGATGCTATCCATGCAGCCCACTGGGACAGTGGAAGCCACAACACACACTGCTGGCCCCTTTGCAAAAGCTTACCACAGACATCCCACATAGTGCATGTAATGTGCACACACATATCTAACCCAGACCGTATGCACACCACTTATTTATCCTGTCCAGTGGACTACAGATGCAGGCACATTGTATAACAATAGCAGGAGGCTACTGCAGCACAGGGCAGATTCACATGAAGGCAAGGCATCTGTGGTCAGCAGTGGTAAGATGCTTCACATTCACCAAATGCACAGATATTGGTAACATTGTTGCAGACAGTTTAGGTGCAGGTATCCCCCCCCATTCTCCTACACAAGTGAAATTAGTTATCACAGATGACTGTAACCTCCCTATCATCTCACATGTCCAGGTGAGGGCCACCCTCAACATTGCAGAACACACAGCATCACTGTTACAAAATGGTATCCCTGGATGTGTGATATGTTCACCACTAGAGGACATAGCACCACATTACAGACTGATATTAAACCCTGGCCATACTACAGGATATGTACCTGAACAGTGCCATACATACATACACAGTGGTCCCACACCAGTGAGGAGAAACCTCTACTGACCCTGGGAACTACTGCATCATATGCATAACTGGCCTTGTGTTCTAAGCTATGGAAGTTTTAAGTATGGACAACATGTACAGCAATATTACATATGTATATATATCAGGACTATGTACACACAACCTATCTCATGGACATACCTATAGATAGTGAACTATGATACATTTGGAGGTTTCACAGTAAACACAGTATTAACCTGCTACTTTGCATTACCTGTGTTTGTGTCAGCTGTTGCTGTGTCAGTGGTGCTACTTGCTGTTTGCTGCTGCTGCTGCTGGTTTTGTTGCTGGCTGTCTTTATTTTTTTTTTCTCTCTCTGTCTCTCTCTCTCTTTCTCTGTCGATTTTGTGCAATGAATGTATTGCATGTGTGGAGTGTGAGTACTGGATGCTTTTGTAGGTATCTGCATAGGTCCATGTGATGACCTCTGCACCAATTGTAAGGCAGCATTTGCTAATTGCATGCAGCCAGTTGTGTACTGATTGCATGTCTCACTGTGATTTCAGGACAATGCTATAAAAGGGTATGTGAGATAGGCATTGCCCTTTTAGATTGTAAGGGCGTGGACCATGCTGGTATGCTGTCGACAGTGTTCTGTGAGTGTGAAGGTTTGTACGTCTCTCATGCTTCATGCTGTGTTGTAAATTCAGGTTGCTGCATGTCTCTCACCTGTTCCCTGTAGTGAGTGTGTATGCATACTGACACCTGCAACTATATTTCATATGAATTGATATATCTATATATATATATATATATATATATATATATATATATATATATATATATATATATATATATATATATATATATATATATATATATATATATATATATGTATATATATATATATATATATATATATATGTATGTGTACATATACATACTTTCATATATGTACATTAGCTGACATTATTGGGTACAAGCTAACAATTAGCAGGGCTGTTTCTGTTAACACTGAACTAGTATGGGAATCCAGTGATTGGGACAGTAAAAGTCTGCCTGACATGCTTTGGGTAGTACACATCCTATATTGCCTTTATCTTCATTCCTACTGTTACATGTTCTACTTATTTTAGCACTATATTCCTGCATGAGATTCATGGCTTACTGGTAGGTCATACAGACTAGTGTTACAATGGTCTTGTGGTAGGGCCTACTAGTATGCTTTTATTTTGCTTTCAAATTGAGTACAGGGCCTATCAATCAAAGTGCTGGCGGCACCTTTAGGTAGTTAAAGGGTTTAGTAGGTCTCACAGGAGTCAGGCTGTGTTGCAGATTCTAGTTGCTGCATTTATCTTCACTGTTTCCTGTAGTGAGTGTGTATGGATACTGACACCTACCACTATATTTCATATGTATTAATATATATATATATATATATATATATATATATATATATATATATATATATATATATATATATATATATGTATGTGTACATATACATACCTTCATATATGTACATTACCTTGCATTATTATGTACAAGCTAACAATTAGCAGGGCTGTTTCTGTTAACACTAAACTAGTATGGGAATCCAGTAATTCAGGCATTAAATATCTACCTGACATGCTTTGGGTAGTACACATCCTATATTGCCTTTATATTGATTCCTACTATTACATGTTATATTTATTTTAGCACTATATCCTTGTATGAGAGTCATGGCTTAGTGGTAGGTCATATAGACTAGTGTTACAGAGGTCCTGGGTTTGAGACTGACAGTGGGAATTTATTTTTCTTTCGGAATGAGTACAGGACCTGTCAATCAAAAGTGCCAAATGCACTTTTAAGCACTTAAAACCAGGTCTGTGCTCTTTTGTGCGGAGCTCACGCATGCGCACTAGCGGTGAGCTCCGCGCGCACAAGCGCACACCCGCGCTATTTTCTTTGAAAGAAAAGAAAAAGGAGTGACAGGAGAGTGGTGAAAAAGGGGTCACAAAGAGGGTAAAACAGTAGGGAAACAAGCTTGGAATTTGCAGGAAGGATGTAGGTGAGGCCCATAGCTGCCCATGTCTTTCTCAGCAACAGCTGTGCATTTGTATGTAATTTGGTGTGACATTTGAAACCTTCCACCTCTGAGAGAGGAGTCAGGACAACATTAATACCTGTTGTACAGCCAATTGTAATTAACAGTTTCAATGTCCAGCGGACATGTGTGCATCATGGCCAGCTATGTATGGGGCGTAATTTTTTTGTGGGTACAGAGTGCCCTTTTTTTTTTTTTTCAGGTGATAGTGGTATGTCAGGTGAAGGTAGTCGGAATAGCTGGGGAGGTAGGTTGGGTAGGTTAACAGACAAGACAGACAAGATGCATACAGGGGCGGTGTATGACACATGTGGGGGGGTTACACAATTGACGGGGACGGAGGTTGGGATATCCAGGGCACATGAGCCCACAGATGCCAACAGTGGAACTGATATCCCCACCCATAGGCAGTTGCCACTGTTCCTTCACAGCCCAGGACGGGGCTGTGCTGGGGGCTGTGCAGGCGGGACAATGGGCATGCCCGTAAGCTGTGCCACCCGGGCCTCAAGCTGGCGTAGGAGCCCAAGAATAGAGTCTTGGATCTCCCTTCGCACCACAAACTGGACACCTTGGAGGGTGAGTGGACGAGCTCCTCCAGCCACGCTTGCGGAGGGGGGATGGGCCCCATCCCGTGCAGCGCTTCCACCCGAAGGTGGCACAGGACCACTGGAGGAGGGTCCAACCTGGGCACTAGTGCCAGGTGCAGTCGCCAGCTGAGGTGGGAGAAGTGGGTCCGCTGGGACCTGCCTTCCCAAGCGTTCTAGGTTTGTGAGTATGTTATGTTAGTTTGGGTTAGTGGCATATTATTCCATTCAAATTAGTTGTAACAGCATGCATTGGTATTCCCATTAAACAAACACCCAGATATTAACACCATTGAACAGCGGGCATATCAATATCACATGCATTATTTGAACGGAAATACACAATCAAACAACATGCAGGGTTGATTAATGGCAACAGGCCATGAGGTTTGCAGGTATGAACAGGGCACATGCAACAACAGACATGCATATATTTTTGAAACAGGACAAATGTCCATGGTTAATGAAATGTTCACATACCAATATTTAGTGAGTGTTTTAATTTGCAATTATAGGGTGGGGTGGAGAAAGAAAATGATGACACATTCATAAATTATACATTGATATACATTTGTAATAGAAACACAATTAACTTGTGGGTGATAGTTTCAAAATGATTTTTAATTGACTTTCATGCTAGACCTGTTACAGATACATCACTATCCTAGTTATCTTGAATTTGATCAGATGCATCATCCTGCTACACTTTGATGACAGAGCAGGGGACAACTATGGATGTTTAGTATGTCAGACAATCATTCATTCTATCTGCAAATTGTTGACTGTCATCACCATATACAGATTTTGGACTGAACATTCAAGATTCAGACACACTGAAATCAGTTTGGGATGTTAAGTTTTAATTCCCACATGCATTTAGTTCTGTAGAACCACATTGAAGCCTATATATTCAGGAGTTATTACTACTTTATTCAGTGATACATGACCCTTTCTGTCACTCTCACACATCCTGCAATTTCAAAGTTCAGGTTGGTACTTCTAGGATTTGTTCACATATTAGACCTGTGGTGCTTCCAGCACTTTCCAGCAGCCTCACTTCTGTCATGATTCAGCATTTCAACAGGGGATATATCTCACATGTGATTACCTCAAATTCTGAAGCTGTACTCTTGAGACTACTGCAGGTTATACTACATTTAATTAATGGTGGGACATCTGTATTACAGCACTATTTATTTCTATCAATTATATTTCCAGTTACACTTGCATACTGATGAACTTGTTGCAGCCATACCTGCAGACTTTCACTTGTTGCTTGCACATTATATTACTTTTAATCAACACACTGCAGTGTTCTGCTACATGCTACACTATAATATTTATTTGAAAGTACTAGGTGGGGTTACTAACCTGCATGGTGGCGCAGCCGTGCCAGCCTGCGGTCATATGCCCGTCAATTCATAGAGTGGACACCTGCAGCTGTAATACAAAATGAGTAATATTGGATTACACATCTCCATGGTATCAGCTAGTTGAATTCCTTACATACATACGTAAAATGTAACTTACTCAGTAGTGGGGCGTTGGGCATATCCCGGGCCTCCTGGATCCATTGGGTCAACTGGTCTTCTTTACGTCGCTTCAGGTCCGCATGGTGCTGACGGACCTGCTCACCAATACGTGGAATCCCAGTAGCACTAGTGAGATCATGAGCCAACTGGTCCCATGCCTCCGCCCTGTACGCTCCCCATGAGACCTGGCCCTGCATGAGTTGGGCCTTATGATGGTGTACTAGGAGCCAGACCATGTATCTGGACTCCTCAATGCCCCACCGCTGTGCTCGAAAGCAACGTCCCTCACCTACTCCACTCATTCTGCCTGCAGGTGTATTCTACAATCGTTTATGCTGTGTATTCCCGTCTATGGGGCTTATATATGCCGATTTTCCCGCACATTGCTCTGATTGGCCATTTTGGAATTGTATCTACTTCACAGAAACTGCTTTCTCATGCTCCATTTTGGATTATATCCTATATATATGCGATTTCTGCATTGCTAAGTGCTGTTGTCATGGTTTAGTGGTTTAGTACCTTGATTCTAGTGCATGGTATCCTGGGTTCGAATCTGACCACTGATTTTTAATTTTCATGACTGTCTAGAAATGAGTTGAGGACCTGTCAATCAAACATGCCAAAAGCACTTTTAAGCACTTAAAACCAGGTCTGCACTCGTTTGCGCGGAGCTAATGCATGCGCACCGGTGGTTAGCTTGTGGGCGCGCCGCGCACCTCCGCACAAATGGTGTGCGCTGGGTTAAACCTTAATTGGCTAATAACACACATGTTCAGCTAAGCACACCTAGTTGCACACAGTTTGAGCCTGTTAAACCAGTGCTTAGCTATGGGCAAGCAATTTGCAGCCTTTGAAACACTACTCAGCTACGGGCACTCTGTCTCACAGCAGCTTAGCTATCACTACATTTCTAAATAATTTTATTATTGTATTACTTGAAATATATGCTCCATTTCATTCCATTTTACAAAAGGAAATACTTTTACATTTGTACAATACTGTCAAGGGCCTTTTTAGTGCTTATTTACAAAAAAAAAAAGGTTGTTGTGTGGGCTCGAACCTTGCCTGCCTGTTCTTCAGCCGACAACTCTACTGCTATGCTATTACTTCTTGGCTTACTTTGCATATTTAGTTCTTATATCCTTTTCCACTGATTGCTAACTGCAGTTGCGCTAGTAGCACACCCACGCACACGAGCGCACGCAGTAGCAAACATTTACGGGGTTTAAAAAAAATAAAACAGTTTTTATTTCATTTTATAACATCTGTTCACTTTTTACATTGCTGGTCTGTGGGGGCATGTGTTGTGTAGTATGTTTATTCACATTTCCATGGCCTCTCTCATGGCTGTTTACTTTCAGCCATTCTAGACTTCCGGGGGCGTGTCCGCTTGCAGGGCTTAGCCTACGGACACGCCCCCTACTGTCTTACACGGACCGTGTAAGAGTTACGGTGTGATTCAGCATGCCTCATGCACCTCATGCATATGCATGACATGCTGACATCACACTGTTTAACTGCAGCCTCCGTGTAAGAGTTATAACTCTTACACGGAGGCTTCCTGAATCTGGCCCATTATTTATGGAATTAGAACTGGGTGAATTTGGGAAGAATACAGCGCATGAAATAGAAGTGTTTTAACAGGAAATATAAATATTAATATGCTGGTACAACAAAATATTTTCCATTTGTGAGACATTTCTTTAGGGAACTCACTATCCTGTGTTATAAAACTGCAGACCCTTTGAAGAAAATAATGGAACATAAGTAAAAAAATAATGTAATCATACCTCTCAACTGCCCAGGTTTTCACAGACTATACAGATTTTTGCATCATTTTTTTTTTTGGTTTGCTTCTCCAAAAATTGTGTTCTGGTAAATCATTGGCAACTCATTGAGGACCAAAGTCAGAAAATAATGACAGAAATGTGAGTTTTAGGCTTCATATTCTTTTTAAAAATACAAAACCTGTTCTTGTAACAACTTTCTAAGTTTGTAAGAGCAAAATTTAAAAATTGTCTCTGTTTTTGGGCTTTTGTCCCCTTATTCATCATGGCTTTGTCCAGAGTTCTTACTCTGAGGTTGAAAGGTATGAATATAATATAAAAATAGCAAAAAAGAATAAAGAGAATAAGTGTGTCTGATGTTATATACAGTATAATTTAAGAAGCTGACTTTGAGCAGTTCATCTTCTCACTGCTTTATTCCATTCAGGAACAAGGGGTAGAGAGAGCCTATTGTAGCACTTAGTGTGTACAAAGGTGAAAATCATGTTTTCTAGCACAAGAATGTGTGAAGGTAAAGTGAAGCTGTTAAAGATTTGTTAAAATATAATCCAAGTTACAAACATTTCCACAACCTAAATTCTGCATTAATAGTTAATCATGAGATATGGAAATCAGTCACACAAATAGCCTGATATATATATATATATCTATCTATATATATATATATATATATATATATATATATATATATATATATATATATATATATATATATATATATATATATATATATATATATATATATATATATATATATTAAACAGACAAATACAGCTGAAGTTCTAAATCTTCTGTCTCTTCCACACAGCTGTCTGCTCAGATGCATGGTATAAAGCTCCCCAGAGTTTCAGTGCACTGTAATTTGGGAATGTTCTCCTGCCAGCTCTGCATTCTTCATGCTTCCGTGAGGGTCTGTATAACTGATCAAATCCGCATGTCTGTTTCTGCAGTACTGACTTGATTGTGTCCTTGTGTATCATGAAGACAGAGGACATCTGACTGTAAACCTGATTTATGAAATTTACACAGGTTTTAAGCATTATTCCAAAAATACAAACTCTTGGCAGACATTAGAAATGAGCCATTCATATATTACAATGCAAAGCAAGAGATACTTATGCCTGCGCTTTCTAATTACACATGGGTCTTGTTAGTTTCATAAGGTTATTTTTTGAATGTGGATTCCAGTACACTATACATTACCTAATTTTAAGTATATCACAACTGTTGTTATTTTATTCTTTGTAAACTCATTTTGTAGAGCAAACACAGTAAATTGAAAAGTGTGTTTTTGTCTGAAAAAGAAGTTCCATAAAATAAGATGCAAATCAAGCTATAAATAATGCTTTCTTCAGAATTACATGTGTAAGTGCTAACTTTCAGGATGAATCATAGGATCATAGGAGGTTACTAGGCTATTGGCCCTGAGGCCCTTATAAGCCTAGCCAATAGTTTAGCCCATGTTTAGACAAATCAGCACCCATTGTCTCTTGTCCAGCAGGGACACAGGTGGAATCCCATGGGGTATATGCTCTGTTTCCTATCCATTTATCCAGGTTGTGCTTAAAAAGGGGGTAAAAGGGTACTCTGCTTGATGTGGAGAGAGAGTCTATTCCATAGATGGGGGAGTCTCTGCAACTCAAATCTGTCCCGCCAACAAATCTTGCTGATGTCACAGACCATGTTTAGGCCAAGTGTATGGATTACTCGAGTGAAGCTTGACTTGCGGATATGCAGCAGTCCCATCAAGGTGGGGTCTGTGATCGCCTTGTATGCCAGACAGAGGTCATCTCTGAGGAGTCTGTATGAAACTGATTAGAGGGATAAGACTTTTAGCCTATCTGTGTATGGTAGATGTTTGAGGCCCTGGATTCTCCTGGTGAGGAACCACTGTGGTCTGTCCAGCTGCCTCATGTGCTTTGCAAGGTACATGCTGAAAGGGGCATTGTACTCAGTAATGTGCCTTATAAGGGAAGAATACAAGGATGTTATGACCTCCTTGTCCCTGTATGAGATACCCTTACTTATGTGGTGGGCCATGTAGAAGCCTTTCTGTACAATGGAAGCAACATGCTGGGCACAACTCAGGTTGCTATCAACCTGCGTTCCCAAATCCCTCACGACTGATTGCATGCTTAGGACATTGCTATTAATGTGATAATTTGTGGGGATGTCACTCTCCCCAAAGGGGATGATGATGCATTTTTTTGGTATTCAGCTTGAGGCCATGTTTCTGGCATCAGTCATTTGTCCGAGTGAGACCCTCTTGGAGGATGTCCATATCACTAGGGAAATTGATGACAGCACCCAGCTTGCAGTCATCTACAAACTTGGTCAGCCAAAGCTTACTGGCTTTGGCCTGCAGCTCAGAAAGGTATATCCCATATAACAGAAGCCCCAAGACCGAAAACTGGGATACGCTGCTTGTTACAGGTCTACTGCTTGAGGTGACTTCCCCTATTTTGACTAAGGGGGTTCTATCAGTAAACTAGTTTGCTACCCATCTGATAACATATGGATTGATGCCTAGTTGAGAGAGTTTATCTATTATGTCCAAATAGGGAATAGTGTCAAAGGCTTTGGCCAGGTCAAGGCAGGTGGTGTGCACAGTCTTCCCCTCATCCATGGCTTTGGTGACTGTCTCGAAGACGGCGACCAAATTTGGTAGACATGACCTCCCCTTGATGAACCCAAACTGTGTGAGATAAAGTGTTTGGAGGTTGTCAATGTCCTTGTTAATGGGATCCATGATAATTTGCTTCATGGCCTTGCAGATCAGGCTAGTTAGTTGATGAGTCTATAATTTGCCAGATCAGTGGATGCTCCACCTTTGTGTAAAGGGATGGCAGTGGCTGTCTTCCACTAAGCTGGGATGAAGCCGGTACTCAGGTTTTGGTTGAATAGGGTGCCTAATGGTGCTGTAAGTTCCTGCCTGAGTTCACATAGGATGCAGTCTGGGATGTTATTGGGTCCTATGGAGGCTGTATCTTTTGCCTTTGAGAGAGGAGTGATGACCTGTTCCCTAGATATAAGGGGAAGGGGGCAGGTACTAGGGATGTCCTGATTTACTGATGGGAGGGACAGAGGGGTAAAGTTTTCACTGAATCTGTCAGCCAGCAAGTTTGCTATATCTACGTTATTGTGTATGTGGTGTCTTTGAACACCAGTTCTGAACAGATCTGGGTGCTTCCTTTGAGGTTGCAGACATATGTGAAGATGCCTTATGATTGTCTCTAGTAGATATGGCCAATTTGGACTTGAAGTTTGCTTTGAAGGATTTCACTAGTGCTCTTATTTGCTTGTTCAGGCTGAGGAGATATTGCTTCCAGTTGAGTACCTGCTCCTTCTTGGTCTTAGACAGCAATTTCTTTCCTTTTGTTATAGAGTTTATTTATTGCAGATGTCCACCAGACAGGTTTACTCTTCCTTGCAGAGGTTGATTTAGTCCTGTCGGGTATTCCTGATTTCATGCATCTATATAAATGCTCGTATAGTGCTTTGGTATAGTTTTGGATACTGGTGTCATTTCCAAGAGGGGAGGAGGGGCCTGTGAAGCTGTTTATATAATCCCTCAGGAGGCTGTAATCTGCTTTGGAGAAGTTTTCATGTCTGATCCTAACTAGAGGGCTGTTGGGGGAAATGATGACTTTGAAAGTGACCACTTTATGGTTAGATCGTACCAGGAAGAATGATACTATGGGGATGCTGCAGTGGTTACTCATGTTGGTTATTACCATGTCCAAGATATTATCACCTCTTGAGAGGGTATCAACAAGGCATTTTCATTGACAAAATCAAGGAGTCTCTGGGCATTTGTGTTCTGGCATGAGTAGTTCTTCCAGTCTATGTTTGGGAAGTTAAAGTCACCCGGGATCAGGGTAAAGTGTTGAATCTTGATAGATTCAAACAGGTCCAAATAAGCGGATTGGGCATCTTGAGTCAGATTTGGAGGCCGGTAGCTAGCTATGATTTGAATAGGGGTCTTGTCAATGGTTAACTACACCTGGAATGTCTCCTGTGTGTTATACTGTTTGACCAGCCTGGATGTGTGTATGTCTTTAATGTATATTGAAACTCCACCTCCTTTGGCTTTACTGTCCTCAGTTTGGGGTCTGAATGTATGATAGGATGAGTAACCAGGTAAGGCTGGGGTTGTCTCCATAGCTTTGAACCAGGTTTCAGTGACTGCATAGTTCTCAGCATTTTCCAGAGTTAGGAATGCTTGCAATAAGTGCACTTTCATGTTTAGACTCCTAGCATTTAGCAGCATAATCTTTAATTTGTGTTTTGTTGATATTTTTATGTTAGTAGTTTTAACCTCATCACTTTTCCTAAAAAAAGCATTATAAGGGAGGAAAGAAGCTTTGCCAGAAGCCTGAAGCCCAGGTGAGGCAGATGCAGGCCATCTATGGCAAAGCGTCATGGTCTGTCGATCATATCTTCCCAGGCTGTCAGGTACTGGATCCCCCTGGAATGACACCAGAAACTAAGCCAATTGTTAAAGTCAATCATTTGCTGTTTGTATTGAGGCATCATTCTGGATGATGGCAGAATGCTGCTTAAGGCTAGGGGCATACCTGCCTGGTACACAGAATTAGTGAGCTCAATCATGTCTCTCTTCATATAGTCAAGAGAGGTATGTTTCAAGTCATTCATGCCAACATGGACTATGACAGAGTCATAACAGTACCTGTTGTTGAGAAACCTGAGTGCATATGTCATACGGCGGATTCTGGCACCTGACACACAACTAACAGTGACTTTCTCCTTATCCAGCCTAGTGAGAGGCACATCTGTGTATCTCACAATGGAGTCTCCTATGACTAATATGTTGGGTTTATGGTGAAGCCTTAGTGGCTGTGAGGCACAGGTGTGTGGACTATGCATGGTATGAGGTCTGGAGGGCTGTGGAGTGGGTTTTTGCCTTGGAGGTCTCCTTTGTTTGGGTATGTTTATGTGGAGGACCTCCGCATATGTAGGTGTATGTTGTGTAGATGTGGGTGGTATTTGAAGTGTAGTGATTGGGTTGACAACCTTTTTGGTTTCAGATATACTGGCTTGAGGGGGATGGAGCTTGGAATCTAGGTTCCTAATGTAATTGCATCTCTCACAAATTGTGTTCCTAGGTTTTAGTAGTAGATGGTTGTCCATGTACATGAGGCAGTTGCTACACTGTCTCAGAATTGCCCATATCAACCAGACTGGCAGGAGAAACTGTAGGAAATTGCCCATCCATATTTGTCAGAATCTGAGGGAGAAAGGCTAGGGATAGCTAAGGGATGGGTCTAAAGCCCAAGTGGTAAATCAAAACTAAGAGCTTAGCATAATACTTAAGAATAACACTTAATTTAGGCAGGCTATAAAAAAGCAGTAATAAATGCAACAGAAAAGATGCAGTTGAACACTTTAGAGAACAGGCAGCAAGTAGCAGGAAAAAGCAAAGCAAGATGAAATAACAGAGTAGTAGAAAGAAACACAAATTAGAAAAATATAAGTGTCTTTTTTGTTATAAAATAGAGAGGGAGAGAGCAGGAACAGAAGATAATTCAAAGTTAAGGGACTAAGGGGGTTTGACCTTCCCAAATGATATCTGCATTAGGTAGAATGAGCTAAAGAGATGGGAGGAGTGTCCCAGATCAAATTTATGTTAGGGCCAGACAACTGCAAAAGCCACCAACTTTAAGAACACAACAGCAATAGGGTGGGAGGGTAGGAGAAACAAAGTATCAACACAGATCAAAAAACAAAATTCGGTCACCAAATGTATAAATAATTCAGTCAAGTAAAAATAAAGACAGTGCAGAACACTGAACAGTTAAAATGCAAAAAAAATATACTTATCAGCTCTATATTTCCACATTGTTTCAGAAGCACTCTCAGTCAGAATACAAGCAGAACACTTGCTTTCAAATAGAAAGCATGTATGGTTTTGCTTAGAATAGGTCATTAACAATAGTGACCTAAAGTAGGTTTAGAAATAATTGTAGACTGAACAATCTGTGTACAAACTCGACAATTCAGCATCAATATATAAAGTTAAGCTGATACAATTTCAATATTTAATTTTGAACAACTGTTCCAAGTAATGTATTTAAAATTTGTCACTAAAGGGAGTTTGGGGTCAGGAAGAGAAGATGGAGAGTTTCATTGCATCAGAAATCCTTTGTGACACACACACACACACACACACACACACACACACACACACACACACACACACACACACACACACACACACACACACACACACACGCACTCACACACGCACTCACACACACTCACACATGTATATATCTAAATCTCTATATGGATATAGTGATCGAGATCAATTCCACAAAATATCGATGATGCTAACATTGACAAGTTAATGTCAATAGCACAGTATCAATATGCTTCTGTGTATGCTCTGAGGATTAACCTCAGACCATGCAAAGGAAAAAACATTTTTTGCCAGGGGGCAAACCTCCCTGCACTCTTGCATACTCTCTGCTATTTATATATACTAATTCCAAGATGGTGCAGTCACAGAGAAAAAGGGCACATTTCTGAACTCAGCAAATTCTCAATTTCACACAACTGTTGAAGATCTGGTTTGTTAACCAAAGTGTGTCTAAAACTGAAATCTACCACTGTCAGTAAGCCTACACCTGTGTGTGTGTGTGTGTGTGTGTGTGTGTGTGTGTGTGTGTGTGTGTGTGTGTGTGTGTGCGTGCATACATATATATATATATATATATATATATATATATATATATATATATAGGGTCTAGATTAGAACATCAAATATTTTACAGTTCAAATCACTAAAGGGCGACCTTTAGTGATCGAACTGTTAAAACATTGGATGTTCAGAAAAAAAAATAAAAATAATTAAAAAAAAAAAAAAAAAACTAAATGGTGTAGGAAGGGGGGCAAGCCCCCTCTGTACCCCCCACACCCCCCACTACCTAAATATACCAACCCCGAGACCGCACTGCATTGAAGTAAACAGAAATCTCCCCTTACGGAGATTTCCATTTACTTGTTCGATGTTCTGCAGTTTCGTTATTCTCGTGTCGACAATGTCAGATTCATTATTGTCGGCTTTCAAGAATGTAATATAGACCATATATATATATATATATTTATGTATGTGTGTATAGATATCTATATCTATAGGTTCATAGGGTAGTACTAGGCTAACTGCCTTTGCGAGCTATTTCAAGCCTAGCCAATTATCCCTTGTGAGACTCAAACCCTGCACCTTGTGTTTGTAAGGCAAACACCTTAACCATTAGGCCACACACACACACACACACACACACACACACACACACACACACACACACACACACACACACACACACACACACACACACACACACACACACACACACACACACACACACACACACACACACACACACACACACACACACACACACACACACACACACACACACACACACACACACACACACACACACACACACACACACACACACACACACACACACACACACACACACACGTGTGTGTATTATATATATATATCTATATATATCTATATATATCTATATATATATATATATATATATCTATATATATATATATATATATATATATATACACACATATACGCACACATATATTGGCTTTGTATACCAGACTTTTCTAGTTAAAAAAAGTCACACACAAAAAAAACAAGAAACGATGCTCCATCATAAATAATACAGGCTACTAAGCAAGTACCAGCACATGAGCTATGAAGTAGGAAAAGCTATGGGTTTCATTTCTTCTAAAGCAAGCGTCCAAATAGCCCAGTCTGTTTATCAGTACCAAGAGTTCATGCTGTACTGTCTGTTTTAGATCATTAGTACTCGTCACACATGATGACAATGATCCATTATGAGTCCTCAAAAGTATTCAGCTTGATTTCACAATTGTCTGACAAATACAGTACATAACTGACAGAATAAGAACATGCATAATCTGAAGACATGCTCTCAAGTCTAAACAACATACAAACAAACACATCGCAAAGGTTTTTTTTTTTTTTTGCCGAGGTACAATAACCCCTGAATTCATTACATTGGGGTTGCAATTTCATAAATCTGCTGTTTTAGTCTCACTCATAGATTGCTACACTTCAGAGGAAGAATAATCAGTAACCCACTTTGAAAACTACTTCACAGTAGGAAGGGAACATAAAAATATGGTTGTAGAGCCCTAAGAAATTGATTCTACATGAAGTTTTATTTAGCTTCCTAAGTACATTAAAATGTCCTCTCTTAGATCTTCATTTTTTTTTGTTGGGTGCTGTCGATTCACCCACAAAACACCCAGATAAGGAAAAAAAGCACACAAGCACCTCACTCCTCATAAATCTGGATAATATTTCATACTGATACATCACAGAAGTGCCCAGCCACCTGTCTCTCATACCATCCTTACTACAAGAGCTGGAGGAGGCCTGTGCATTTATCACCACAGTCCTTATGAATGTTATTTCCTAATGCAGATGTCATGAAAGACACCACAAATGTGGTGACCCTGGGACTCAAAAATATAGGTATGTTTTAACTCCCAACAAGAATGATGTATTTAAAACCCCCTTCCCAACAAAATTAGATATCATGGCCTTTGTAGTGATCATAGGTTCCAACATCTCAGTGCCTAGCTGTCCATCCTGCAGGTAATCAGTCATGTTCAACAGACAGGTGTTTGGAAGCATGTTTTTTTCTGTATGCTACATTATTTCATGTAAAATGTTTATTTCTAGAATGATTTAGCCATTGAAATGATTAGGAATTGGATGGATTGATGGACAGGTCACTGGAAGGAAAGTTAAGAACTTAGGCCTCAGTCTCCTCCAATATGGCAAACTCATGGCTGAATACTATGTAATATGAGTGGGGAAGTTGCTTGGGTTACATGGCCTAGCAGTGTTTCATGCCATCACCTCTCAGTCCATCTGTTTCATTGAAGATACTAAAGTCAGCTTTTTTTGACTCCTCGCGTCCAGGTCCTTTCCTGCTTGGGAAGAAGTTCATCGATACATTAAAGACATAGAGAAAATCGTCAAAACTCCTAAAGTCGAGGGTATCTCATTCTATCTCTACAGCATTGTTTCATTAGAGCAGAAAGGGGCCAGCACCTGCTGTGGTTCTGGCTGGGCACACAGCGGCAATCACAGCAAACAAAAGTTGATGAGGTGGAACAATTATTTTAGTCAAACATCTAGAAGGTTTGTGGATAAAAAAGGTAAGTGTGATTTGTGCTCCTCAGGATATCATGGTGCACCCATGGCTGTAAAACAGCAGCTCTAAGGGTTTGCTTTACTGTTCCACACTGGAGGCAGTCAGTGGTCATTTTCCCTCCTCTTGCCAACTCAGAAGAACATAACCATGGGCTAGTCAGCAACAGTGCAGAAGTAATATTGATAATGTACTCATTCTCCTTTATTTTCCCTCCCCAGACCCTTACTTGTCAGATATCACACAGCTTCAGAAATGTCAAGGAAGGAATTCTTAAGTATATTGGAAAAATATTGGTCAGATCGTCTTTTAAGAGGTTCCATGTGATCAGAAAGGCTTGGGGTATTTTTCCTGATTTTTCTGGTACCAAACAGAGCAAAAGATTCAGTCTTAAGTTGGATTTCAGTGCTCTACAATTCTTCTCCTTAAAAGAAACATTTTTTTCACCAAATAACCATTCCAGCTGTTCCCAGAGTGGTCTGTCCATCAATGGATATGCTGTATACACCTTCATATCAAAGTCAGCAAAAATCCTGGACATAGCTGAACTTATGGGTCATAAATACTCACCATCAGTTGTGAACTCTGGCCTCTGATGAAATGTCTTTCCCCAGAGTATTTGTCAAATGCAAGTACATATTAATAGTTCTTTTGAGAATGCAAGCAGCAGAGATCATCTGTTACTTATATAATTGGCCTACAGCTACTCCTTCCATTATGGATTTAGTACAAAACTGGGATTATATGCTGAAATTGTTTCATTCCAAGGGGTTTACTCATAGCCATTCAGTTCAAATTGAAGCCTTTAACAGTTATTTCCTTGAATAAGGTATTTGCAGGTATTCCAACCCCAAGACAGGCTCCTATCTCTGCAGAGAGCAGTGGCTTTCATTCTTTCATCTCCGCCTAAATCAGAAGGCTTGTCTAAAAGGCTTAGACCATATAACAGCTTCAGTCTTTATGGCAATCTGTGCCAGACTTCAAATGATGATAATTCAATGGACTGTCAAGTTTTAGATGTCTCCAGAGATTTAACTATCTGTCTGTTGAAGGTATGTAGTTCATATTTTCACTGGCATTTGGATCCTGTATATCTTCCAACTAGAAATCAGCTCCAGTTGCAGATTTCTCAAGCATAATTCATCAGAGGTGGATCTGCTTTGATGGTGGGGGTTGGGGAATATAAATGATATATCAAGAATGTCTGATAATCAAAACAGTCTTATTTCCAAATATAAGTTTTGGAATTTAGAGCTGTTTTTCTACTATTGTTAGATTTCTGCACTCCTTTCTCAGAGATCATAGACAACTGCTCAGAAATTATCTGGTGCATCAAGAAGTGGGGGCCATGATCTTAACCCACTTTGTTCAGGATCCATGGCAGTCTAGCACCGGCCCATCAAGTCTCCCAAATTTTTCATTGCCATTCACATTTGTGAGAATGCCAATTATCTAGCAGAGAGAGAGACTCAGCCATTGCCCTTGATACTTCACAAATATGTCTGACTTCCTCTGTAACCAATAAAATGGTTCATCTATAAGGCAAATTGGCATGTGACATCTCAGTATCACCAAACAGCAATGATTGTCTCTCAAGTCCTTTTGAATTGTCTCATGCTGTAAGGGGAAAGATCATGAATGTTCTTGTCCATAGATGGTATTCTGATCTCCTTTATGCTCTATGTCATTTTGAAGATGATCTGATTCATAAGGTCATAGGGGTTACTTGGCTTTTTTAAGCCAAGCCATGCTACCTAAATTGAATGGATAGGTTTGGATACCAACATTTTTGTGTAGGGTATATAGAACTTGGGCATGGGTGTTCAAGCATTTACAAGCTCCATCTTTCTAATAGGGACATAGGTGCCAAGTCAGGAGTAAATGTATGATTTCCCCCATCCTGTGTTTGAGGCTGTGCTTGAATAAATTTAGGAAAGGCCTTTGCTTCACATGAGTGGGAAGCTTGTTCCAGAAAATGGGCAGTATCTTAGACACATACCTGCCACTCTAACATGTCTTATTTATGTTGCAAGTGAGGCTGCCTACCCTAATTGAGTGTATCTGATGTTATTTGTTTTGTGAATGTGCAATAGGTCCATTAAGACCAGATCAGAAGATGCTTTGTAGGCACATCTTGGTCTCTGATAGGCAAATGACAGTAACCCACCCTTTGCTCAGCCTGGTGAGCAGAATATCTGTGTGTTTCACATTGGAGTCTCCTATGACCAAAATATTGTTTTCTGGAGTTGTCTGCCTTATGGGCTTAGACACTGAGACACTGTGAGTTTAGGCTGAAATTGATGGGTGGCTGCTAAGAATAGTTATCATAATGTTTGTGTGTGAGAGGCCTTTGAGGATTGGGAAGCTTACTTTTAAGGGCCTCAGCATATGTGAGTCTATGTGTTTATGCTGTAGTGTGTGTGGCAGGTAATGTGTCATGTATTGTTCTTCTGACAACCTGTTTGGTAGTTGTAGTGATTTTATGTGTGAACATTGCCTCAAGATACAGTGAATATTTGCATCTGTCACATAGTGCATCAGATTTTTCAAAAATGTAGTTGTTATCAGAGAAAGTGAGACAATTTTCTACATTGTCTTGAGATGACCAAGTCTACCAAGCTAGCGAGAGAGAGACAAGAGAAAAGTTATTATGCACAGTGTAGGATATTTATATAGTGTGCTTAAGTGGAAGTGGCTCCAAGGTTGTATTTAAGTAGAGCTGTGATTGGTGGAAAAATAGATTTTTGTACTTCTGTTGTTTATAATCACTGTATAAGGGAATATAATGAATATATAACAGATTTCTTTGGATGATAATCAGGTAAGCATTGCAACTCCTCTATCCTTTTTACTCAATTTCTTCCTCCTTTTTTACTACTCTCAGTTTACCAGAACTCAAGCAACTGGCACTCTCAGGCAAACGGCAAAGAAATATTGAAGAAATACAGTACAATTTTCATGTGTTGCACTTTCTGTTTCCCTCCACAGAAGCATACCTTAAGTTTTTAGAATTTTATTTTTAAAATGGAAGATAGGAATAAATTCCCTCTCTCCCCAACCTGAGAACAAGTCAAACCAAACAAATAGTATAGGGTACAGTATTAGTCAGGCCTATTTGTTTTAGTAACTCTCAAGCAACCAGAAACTACGCTTATCTGGTATCTACCAATGCCCATGGGTGCCAGTTGACTGAGAGTTTACTGTATTATGAATATCATTAGTCTACATTTTTGTAATTTGAGGTCATATCAATCATTTTAAAACCATGTTTTTCATTTACAGCTAAAACCTTTGTAAATATGTAAAGTTCAATAGATAGTTGATTAGTAACTATATTTGTAAATGTTTATTTGAACAGTGTACACTTTCCATTTATTTAAACATATTATTCAATATTTTCTAATCCTAAGCAGATGTTTTATACATTTTTTCAGAAGTAATATAAGAGCAGATATGTACCCACAGGTCATTCAATCATTTCTAGCCATGATTCAGTTACTCTACCTATATATGAAATCTTTCAAACTGTTTTTGCTCTTGTTGACTTTGGTTTCTGGCAGATTAAATGATAATTTGGACTTTTTTACAATTACTGGCAGATGATCATGTATAAGGGCAATAATATTCTTACACTTTTGGACATATGCATTATCATCCTATGTTTAGGATGTTATTAGGCCTCTGATATTGGCTGGAACACTAATGGAAAGAAGTTGTAGTTTGTGGAGAATTTAGTACTATTACTACTCTAATCTTGGAATTAGTACATTCAGGACTGTGGTTTGGCTATCATAGCTTCTTTTGTTAGGAGATTTTAGATTTTAAAGGCGATTTCTAATTATCAATTTCTGTGCTAGTTTTTCTGTGCATGTGGAAAATGCTAATGTTTGATGTATAATCTTGCCAATATATCTCTGATCTGGAAAAGGAGTATCAGCTTACCTTGTAGTTCTAGAGATACTGACATTTTGGCAGACAAGAATGATAGACCCCAAAAATCCTAACATTATTACAGTGATTTTATGAAGACTGATTGTTAGATTTTTGACCAACCATTTCCAGAATAAACTGAAATGTTAAAGTCTTGTACTTTGTTATAACTTTGTAATGATTTTGGACTATCTTGTATACCATGCCATCATGATATATTCCTCCTTTCCTTATAAATCAGCTTCCCCTGACAACAATGGAGGAATTCAATCCTCATAAGTAAAGTGAGGAAACAACCTGCTTTCTTGCCATTATAACATATTCATGTAACTCAATTCCCTCTTTTTACAATCGCATCATAAGCATTCAGCAATAATGTACAGGTTTGTCCCTCTCTGAACTTCTGAGTGATCTTATACAGGGCAAATTCTTTTCCATGTATAATGCTGACAAAGTGCTAGTGCTTTGTGATGTATCAAAATCTGAATGCATACCTCTTGTGTATCTTTATATATATATATATATATATATATATATATATATATATATATATATATATATATATGTGTCTGTGTGTGAGAGTGTATACTTATAGATTCAGATATATCAACAAATGCATGTGTGTGTGTGTGTGTGTGTGTGTGTGTGTGTGTGTGTGTGTGTGTGTGTGTGTGTGCATTATATGCGTGTTATATCTGCAAGGTATATAATTATCCATCAACCCTCTTGATCCCCATTTTCAGCATGAGGTCAGGTTGTCATGACAACTGGCACCACCTGTCTGAATTCATTGCCACTCTCCTACCTTCTTTGATTATCATACTTGGCTATTAACAAGTCTTCTCTCATACAATCCAGCCATCTCTTTGCTTGATATCCTAATTTCCGCCATCCTTCTTCCTGTCTCACCCAGTTCTTACTCGCCGAATCATCTTTTGCTTTTCTGCACATGTGCCAGTACCATCATAATCTGTCTTCTTTGATCTTCTCTGCAAATGGAGCTAATTTAGGCTACTGTACTGATGTCATTATTTTCTGTCTGTGTCTCATTGTGCATTCTACCTCCCATTTCAGGTACTTTATTTCCATCTCCTCTAGCTTCCTCAACTTCTGTGCCTTCACTGCCCAGCTGTATGAAACATGCAGAAGTACTGGTTGCATCATTGCTTTGTACACCTTACTTTTTTGGGCATTCTTCTCTCATACTCTACCCTTGACTCTCTGTGCAGGTTGACAGCAATGTCTCTCTGATTTTAGCACTGAGCTCCTCATTCACACTTCCCTTCTCCTGAACCACCTACACAGATAGCTGAACCAGTTAACCTGTTCCACTATTTTCCCCTTTTGTCTCAGTTTTCATCTCTTCTGATATTCCACATTTACTGCCATGATAATCAACTAGTCTGTACTTTGTTTCATCCTATGTACCTTCAGTTTTGCATTTCAGTCCTCTGTCATTTACTGAAATTCCTGTTTTGACTCTGCTGATAAAATACCTCTCAACTTCTTAGCACAAGAAATATGGACAAAGCCAAAAGATAATGGGAGACAAGTGCCCAAAAATAGAGATAGATTTTTAAATATTGTTCTTATAAACTTAGAAAGTTGATAAAATATCAGTTTTTGCATTTGTATGCATTTTCTGAAAGATATAAAGTCTGAAACTCAATTGTCTATCTTTTAGTCACTTCAGTCCTTAAAGATTTGCCAAAAAGCCACAACGTTTATGAGGAACAGACTAAAAATGTGAGACAAAAATCACAATGTCGCATTGCATACAGCAGCATTGTAGACCTTTCCCCTGTCATATGTTTTCTAGTGTACTCTACCACTTCAGTAAATGGCAGTGGGTTTAGAGCTGAACTCTGATATACCAACACCCACTGGAAACCCCTCTGTGAATAAGAAAACTCTTCAAACTTGTTTTGTTGAGTCCTTGTACATAACCTGCACTATTTTGACCAGTGTCTCTGGGACTTTTAATCATGACAGGATTTCTCAAATCAGGTTTCTTAGGACCTTGTCATGTGCTTTCTATAAGTGTACAATTGCCCAGTTAGGCACTTTCCTCGTTTTTAGCTTCTTCTCAACTATCTGTCTCACTGAAAATATTAGGTCAGTTGTACTGCATCCTGATCTGGATCTGAACTGATTATCTCCCATCTTACATTTGTCTCCTCTTTGTATTATTTCATCGGTCACCCTTTCCTGGACTTTCATGCACTATGACAGGTTTACAATACCTCTTTACTGCTCACAGTTGTGAATGTCCTCTATTTTCTTGTAAACTGGTGCTAGAATGCTTACTCTATATTCATCTGAGGTACGCCTTTCTCTCTACACTGCTATGAGTACCCTCAGGGTCCATTTTACCCTAACACATCCAACATCTTGATCATATTACCACATCTGAGCCTGCTGCTTCCCCTGACATTTTTCCTTAGTGCTGTTCTTACTTCCTCAAGGATGCACTCTTCTTCCTCTTTCATAGCAGGCTGTGTATGGGGCAGTACAGCTTCTGTGAGTATTTTATCATTAAAAAGCTGCTGAAATTATTCCATCCATCTCACCTTGAAATTTTTTGGATTGCTATTGTCCTTGTCTAGATGGCAAGTATTTTAGATCATTTAAATATTTTGCATTAGACTTGATCTTACCACTTTCTGGTCCCTCCTTTACTTCATTGGTACCAGGTATTTAGCCAGTGTCCCATCCAAGCCAGGTCTACCAGGTAAATCCTTGTGCCCCAGACTTATTCTGGTATAGCTGGTCCCAATCATAGATCCTTAGGCATTCCAGAGGTTCAACACAACTTTGCATCCATCCAGGAGGATGTCACTATGATTTATGGAGTTATGAGTTCTTATAATTTGTATATTCTTAAAGTACCTATAAATAGGTTATTACAAATTTTATAATAACATAATTGTGATATTGATTAGATTTCAGAGATTAGACAAACATAAAATTCAGTTCAACTTTGTAATGTTTCCTTTCCAATGAAAAACGTATGCAATAATGTATAATTTATGATACAAATATGATTATGAATTATTTATTTTAATGTGTTTCTTGTTATATAATAAATGTATTATGATTGTTTTTATTAAAAAGAAATAAACAAAAACAAATAATAGGCATTTGAGATTTAGACTTTAAAGTGTTCAGAAAAAAGCATGCTAATGTAAAACCTGTTATTCTAACAACTTAAGTATTTAATGGCAATAATGTTCCATTATTTTGTTCATTTGTCCCACATTAGTTTTCAGATTTCTCTTTAATTCTTGAGCTAAGAGATTAAGAAGTATGGGCATGGGGTGATTTTAGTGGATTGCATACTGCATTTTGTCAGCAGCTGAGAAGATGCATTCCTGTGACAGTTCTTTCTGTATTTATTCATTCATTTTTTCACAGAAATATGGGATATACAGTCACTGTCATACAAGTATTTGCAATTGATGGTTGTATATGCGTATGTGCATGAGTCTGCTTGTGTGCACATGCACATAGATTTGATATTTGCATGAGTGTGTGTACGTATATGCAGGTGATTTTAATGGTTTGTTCACTGTGATATCAGCAAACTGATGTACATCGGGCTTTTATGTATTTGTTCATTCACTTGATCTCATTCAGACATCTGAACTGTATACAGTCTTAGCTTTGGGTGTATTTGCTAGCCCTTTGTGTGTGTGTGTGTGTGTGTGTGTGTGTGTGTGTGTGTGTGTGTGTGTGTGTGTGTGTGTGTGTGTGTGAGTGCGTGTGCACGTGCACACGCACAGACACACACACACACACACACACACACACACACACACACACACAAACCCACCTTCCCCATTTATCCCCTAATTACCCCCCTACTGTAACCACCCAAGAAGATGCATAGACACACAGACACACATACATGCACACACAAACACACACATGTACCCCAGCTATCCCCTAACTACTACCCAATGTGACCACCCAGGCTGATGCATATGCACACACATACACACACACACACACACACACACACACACACACACACACACACACACACACACACACACTCTCTCTCTCACACTCCTGAGGCCCCACTTCTCTCTGCATAAATTCACACATGCAGCAGCACACATACACACATGTACATGCACCATACCATTACCTGTCATTTAAATTCACCAGCATTTGAATCCTTCTTCACAATCCTTCCACACAAAGGGGGAAACTCAACTGACCCATCCAATTACAGACCCATTGCAATTCTATCCCCTATATCCAAGATACTTGAAAAGTGCATTCACTCACAGCTCCTAAACTATCTCCTACAACAAAACCTCCTTACTTCCACTCAACACGGCTTTTGGCCAAACCATAGCACCACTACTGCCCTGTTTCTTTTACTCATAGTATTGCCAAGGCCCGTGACAATAATCAATTAATATCCTGCCTTTTCCTTGACCTCTCCAAAGTTTTCGACACAGTCTCCCACCCTATCTTCCTATCAAAACTATCCAAACTCAGCTATCTCCTGACGCCCTATCCTGGTTCTCCAGCTACCTCTCTGGCAGGCTACAATCTGTCAGATGCTTCTCATCCTGCTATCCCTCCATTCCAGTCACAGCACGTGTTCAACAGGGTTCTATCCTGGGCCCCCTTCTATTTAATATTTTTACCAATGAACTATCCACATCCTACAAAAAAATCAGCCTTAATCCAATATGCCAATCAGTCAACCCTCATCTCCATCGCTAGCAATATCTCTGAACTCCATACTCAAACACAAGATGCCTTTTTATCCATTGAAAAGTGGCTGTCTGATAATCTTCTCATTCTAAACCCAAAGAAAACCAAACTCCTGTTCGTTCTTCCATATTCACTCTCCCATTATAAGTCCACATTTGTTATCACTTCCTCAAATAACACCATCATAAAACCAGAACCTCACACTAAGCTTTTAGGTGCCATCATTGACAATGAATTCAAATTCAACCTACATGTACTCTATTGTATAAAAAAATGCACCAGAAACTTGGCCTTCTCTATTGTAACAGAACATTTCTAACTGCCACTGCTAGACTCTCTCTGGCACAGGTACCCCCCCCCCTTCTTTATGCTGCCTCTGTCCTAACTAACATTCAGTCCACAACCATGTCCAAAAATATCAAGGTTCATCATCAACTCCCCTAATAACTCACACCATTGCCTGGCACTCAACTCCCTCCAATGGCTTGAACTCCCCCAACTACTTCTTCTATCACAATTTCAAATCATACACTCTATTCTATACAAACCATCCTCCTGTCCAGGCCTCTCCTCCCTGGTCTCTACCTACACCCTCCCTAGGACCCTCTGCACCTCTAACCAGCAGCTCCTAGTCATCTATAAACCAAAGAAAACGGTGGGCAAATTACTCTACAAATGTACCATAGCCCAAGCTTGGAATAAACTTCCTTTAAGCATCCGCTCCATTACCCTCCCATCACACTTTTAAAAAAAGCTCAAGCGCTATCTGCTTAACAACAAAGCTTGCCCCTGTCAGGACCCTAACTCCTCCTGTTTTCTTTATATCTCATTCCCATTACAATCTACTTGTATCAGTCCCAACCTTTTTTCTCTGTGTGACCTCCGGGTACTCATCCAGAAATTATAATCTCTTAACAATGAATGAAAACCCATTTATAGCTACTGACTTTGCTATTTTTTGTGAATTGCCACTTGACTATTTTTGTTTGTATTTTTTTCCCTCCACTTGTTTTTCTTTTTTTAACCTGTATCTAAATAGTAGTTTTCTTGTATTGTTAAATCTCAACATACTGTAAATTGCTTTTAACTGCAGCTTTTCTCCTCAGGTCTCCACTGAAAATAGGCTATTCACCCAGCTGGACTAACCCGGTTAATAATTGTCAATAAATAAATAAATGTAAATAAATAAATATTTACCTCTAACACAGTCTCACCTATTGTAAGCAACTTGTGAATGCAACCTTTTGACCATGTACATTAACATGGTCAGCTATGGTAACTTATGCAGGAATTGCTCAGTTATGTAGGGATTTCTCTGGGGGATAGCACATGGCCAGTTAACATGGTCCCCTCCACTAAAATGTTTCATCAGCATTTGTGGTAGGTCACAGAGGCAACCCACTATAGTAGTGTTGTCTTCGAGTCAGAAATGGTTACTGAGAGAGTTACACCAGCATTACATATGACAGTAGCCTTTCTAAATCTGATCCCAGATATTTTGAAAATTTATCTACAATTGATTATTTTATTAAACACCAGTTTTCTTCAACTCTGCATGTCTTTCATAGATGAAGACTTTGCACCATTTATGCCAATACAAACAATTTATTTTTATTTATTTTACATTCGTTTACCGGGAAAGTCCAACTGGACACAGGTCCATTTTCAGGGGAGGCCCGGGGAGAAAAGCTCCAGATAAAAATACATAGATACATAAATCATGCAGTAAGAGATCAACAAGGTTTATACAATGAATAGAAAGCTGTAACTCAGTAAAATGCTATAGGATAATACATAGTAAACATGATGAGAAACAATAGCATTTAGTTCATAGTATGAGTGTTGAGCATTACCAACATCCTTGTGGTTAATTTTACAATGGTCATCATCATCATCTTCTTTTGGCTGTTCCTGTTAGGGATCGCCACAGCGGGTCATCTGTTTCCATTTCTTCCTGTCCTCTGCATCTTACTCTGTCACACCAACCACCTGCATGTCCTCTCGCACCACATCCATAAACCTTATCTTAGGCTTTCCTCTTTTACTGTTACCTGGTAGCTTCATCCTTAGCATCTTTTTCCCAATATACTCAGCATCCCTCCTCAGCACATGTTCAAACCAATGTAATCTTGCCTCTCTGGCTTTGTCTCCAAACCTTCCAACCTGGGCTGACCCTCTAATATACTTATTCCTAATCCTGTCCACCCTCGTCACACCCAGTGCAAATCTTAATATCTTTAACTCTGCCACATCCAGCTCTAACTCCTGCCTTGTTGTCAATGCCTCTGTCTCCAAACCATACAGCAGTTAATTCTACAAAGGTAATCACTGAAAATTAATAACAGTTGCATTCATATATTAAGTACAATATTAAGAGTTTTACCCATATTTTATGTTTTTGATGTAGGAGGGTCTTAGCTTACCTTAGTACTAATGCTGTGATTCATGTGTTTTTGAAATTTATTGAGGTGGGTAGTACTAATATATAGAGAAAGGTTTGTGGGGTATATTGGTTAGTATGGAGTGTAGGCTATAGAGTAAGCATTTACCTTGGGGGTGGGTCACAGGAGCATTACAAGGTAATTTTATAGTGTGTTTTTTGGAGTTTTTTTAACTGTGAGTTGGAACTTATGAAAATCAGGTGGCTAGGAAGGGTATACACCAAGCTTTAGAAATAGAATAACTGAAGAGGGATTTCCCAGCATCATTATTATACTTGATGACATCTAGGCGGTTTTGGGTACTGGATCTTAAGGTTCTTGTTTTAGAGTATGGGATAACTAGGTTTTGGAGAGCTGGAGTTTTAGTTGGGTTGTAATATAATTTGTGTGGTAAAGACAACTGATTGAGTTTTAGGAGATGAGGTAGCCCTAACCAGTTTAATTGTTTGAGAGCTACATAGTGATGAGTCCTATATGGTGTCTCAATGGCAAATCGAGCAATCTTGTGGTAGCAAGATTCTAATTTCTGTAGGTCAGCTTTATGGAGGTTGGTTAGAATTGGGGATGCATAGAGGAGGGTAAACAACAGATGTGTCCTGGCAATAGTGGTTTTGGTGTGTTTAGTGAAGAATCGTTTGTTCTAGTAAAGGAGACCAAGTTTTGTTTGAACTTTCTTGATAGTTTGGGCTATATGAATGTCAAATTTTAGGCTGTTATCTATTTCTACACCTAACAGTTTGGTGTGGGAAGTAGGAGTGATAATGGTTTTGTTATTTGACATGATGGTAAATTTTTCACTTGGGGAGGGGATCTACAGTGATTGAAGAGGAAAAGTTTTGTTTTACTTGGATTTAAGATAAGCTGGGTGTTATTGAACCAGGTCTCAGCTAATGTGAAGCAGTGTTGGATTATGGAGTGAAGGTCTGCTAGTGTGTAGGCTGAACATATGAGGGTGGTCTCATCAGTGTATTGTACTACTGAGGCATTGTCAATGGAGGATGAGAGCTGATTGGTTAAAAGAGAGAAGAGTAGTGGGCCCAGTATGGAGCACTGAGGGACTCCCTGCAATGCTTGGGAGGAGAGGGGATAGTTGGTTCTGCCAATTTACTGCTTGTTGGCATTCTGACAGATAGCTTTTAAACCATGTGATAGAGCGGGTGGTGATGTTTAGGGAGGCTAGTGTTTTAAACAAACTCACCAGCAACATTAAATACAAAGAAACAGTGAAAATACTATTCACCTGAATTCTATTTCTCACTTTCATATTGCCAAGTTTGAATATGTACTGCTACAGACTTCAGCCATGATACTAACTCTAAGCTGTTTACAATGTTTCTTAGCACAATGGGATAATTTCAAAGTAAATTACAAATGGATATTGTAAGATTAAAATATTTTAAGAGTTTACAAGCAAAATATATCCTATCACTAGTAACACATCAATGCATCTAATGCTAGAATCCAGGTCTATATTATAAGAATGAAAGTGCATATGTTCAACTACATAAAAGTCAGCAGATAATGCATGAAACCTAAAAATAGCAAACGGCCACGTAAGCAAATTTTTCCCTAGGGAAAAAACTTATGCGGCCGTTCGCTAAAAAACAAAAAAATAATTTAACATCATAAACAGGTAGGAGGCTTCACCCCCCAAAACCCCCTAACTAAATACATCACCTCCAAGATCGCATTATAGGGAAGGAAAGGGCAACTCCATGAAGTTGGCCAACCATCTCCTTGCCCTATGACATATTCATCAAATCGCTTAAATGCGATTCAATGCATATGTGTCGCTGTTTCCATATTCACTTAAAAGCATTTTTGTGGTTCTAATATAGACCCTAAAATCCAACTAGAATATATCTGTTGAATAAGAGAAACAATGCTGCTCTGCAAAGTGCTGCAGTGCTAAAAAAAACAACCATGTTCCTGTATATGAGATATCAGCTGCTTAACCAAACTTGAAATCCCATTGTTCATTTCCTTACCACTTGTTTCACTGTTAGCACTTCTTAAACTTTCACACCATGTAGAGTATAAGATACCCCCATTCTTTATAAACTTTAAGTAAAATATAAATATATTCTATACATACAGACGTTTGCCTTCTTGAGTTTTTAAAAACGGTATATTATATATTCGAAGTTTCAAAAATTCGAATGTCATATGTTCGACAACATATGGGCGAAGTTTGAAACATTGAAAATATAATAAAAAAATTTAAAAAATTACCTCAATACTCTGAGGAGGGTGGCAATCCCCTGCACCTCCACAACCCCCTACTTAAATATAGCAACTTCGAGATCGCACTTCAGTGCAGAAAAGAGAAATTTTCCCATTCTGCACTGTACAAAGCCATTGATTTTCACCTTCAAACTTTTTAAAGTTCAATCATATGGTGTCGGCCATATGACATTTGAACTTTAAAATGTTTGAATGATTAATAGAGACCCCTTAAAAACGACACTGGATATTTAGGTAAGCAACTGTCAAAGCTTGAATTGCATGATGCACACAGATTCAGAAGTGACGTAATCTATTTGATTGGCTGGGACTGTATCACTCTCTTTTATAGGTTCATAGGTTCATAGGTTGGTACTCGGCTATCTGCCCGAAGGCATATATTAGCCCAGCCAGGTTGTGCGGTATTCACCGCCCCTTTAGTAGTTCCCTAGAGCCTTGTACTAGCAGCTAGTACCCTTGGCCCCTATCTAGTAGTGCTGTTGGTGTGATCCCCGGTTTGAACTTTCTGTTACCCATCCACTCATCAAGATTCCTCTTGAAGAGTGATAGTGAGGGGCTCTGTCTTATGTAGATCGGGACCCTGTTCCATAGTAAGGGAAGTCTCTGCAAAGGGAATCTATCCCTCTAGCATGTTCTATTCATTGTTGTGTTGAAGTTTATATCCCTAGAGCGTGTATCTCGAGTAGATTTGGTTTTGCTAAGATGGAGCATGTTCAACAATTCTGGGTTGGACATGGCTCTGTACGTTAGACAGAGATCACCTCTGAGACAGTGGTATGCAACAGAGAACAGTCTTAGCTTTTTCAATTGTGCTGCATAGGTAAACTGTTTGAGGCCAGTAATCCTCTTGGTTAGGTACCTCTGTGGTCTCTCCAGATGCTGGAGATGTCTAGCCAGGAAAATTCCAATTGGTGCATTGTACTCAATAACAGGTCTGATGAGGGAAGAGTAGAGGGGCACCATTACATCCTTAGATCTTGATGTGAACCCTTTCTTGATCAGATGGGTCACATAGAAGAATTTTCTAACCACTTTGGCAACATGGTTATCAAAGGAAAGCTATCTACCTGGGTCCCTAGATCCCTTACTTCTTCAGATTTCAGGGGATTACCTCCTATGTTGTAGTTTGCAGGTACTCTGTTTTTTCCAAAGGGGATTACTATGCATTTTTTTGCATTTAGCTTGAGACCATGGCTTTGACACCATGCATCAGTCTCATTTAGGCCCTTCTGGAGGATCTCCATGTCGGCCGGAGACTCTATTATAGCACCCAGTTTGCAGTCGTCCGCAACCTTAGTCAGCCACAGCCCTTCCATGCTTGCCTGTACTTCTGAGAAGTATATGCCAAACAGGAGGGGTCCCAGGACAGAGCCCTGATGCACACCACTCGTTACTGGTCTGAATTCAGACACAGATCCCGCTACTCTTACTTTATGGGATCTGTCTGAGAGCCAGTTTGTGATCCATCTTGTGACGTAAGGGTTTATGCCCAGGCTGGTGAGCTTATCAATAATACCTGAATGGGGAATGGTGTCAAATGCTTTAGCAAGGTCAAGGTAAGCTGTGTGTACCTCCTTTCCCTTATCTATAGCCTGAGTAACTGTCTCAAAGAAATCCACCAGGTTCAGGAATCATGATCTGCCCTTGACGAAGCCGAACTGTGTGGGGTCCAGCGACTGGAGGCTCCCAATCTCTCCATTTATGAGTTCCATAATGACTCGTTCCATAGCCTTACAGATCAGACTGATCTGTAACTGAGTCCTTCTTGTTTTGTCGACCTCAGCCAACCAACCATTCTAATATTGAATACATGTAATCATATGGATTTTTTTACTTCCTTACTGATAATGGAATACTATGTTTTATAGCCTCATATGGTATATTTATGGCAGAATTTAGAGCACTGTTAGTGCATTTAATTTATTTATTGATTTATTCATTAAAATGTGTTTTATAAACTGGAATATTTATTAATGACAGAGCCCATTAACAGAGTCGACCTTGGATAGAAATGTTTCACATTTGCTTCTTAAGAATATCTTTATTGCACTATTTCTTTAAAAAAATGGCACTTATATATAGTTTGTACTGTAAAATACACATTTGTATTATAAATGCAGACTTTTTCATTACATGCATTTTTACTTTGAATAAGACTGTCTGATCCCTAGACCATGTCCCTACATCCTACATACAGAACATGAACTTTAGTTAGGATTCTTGATATAGTAAATATGTTGCTGTACATTAAAAGGCTTTGCTTGTCCTTTGAAATTGGTGAGATTCAACTTGCATTCTTACCAAACTGTTTCGGTTGACTTTCTGAATGAAACATTTTGAGTCAAAATGAGATTAAAATTAAGAAACCTGTAACGTAAACATTTTTATAAAATGCCAAAATTTAACAAAAGTGTGTATAACAGCCTCATTCCATATCCCTGGTTACAGAAATAAAATGTAAGCTTTGGAAAGGCTGGGAGAATAATAAAAATATGCATTTTATTTGGCAGTTGTTCTTTATTTCTCACACAACAGATGTTGCAGAGTAATGTCTGCCAGTATTACTTTCTTTCAATCGACAATGATGAAATCTGCTTATATAAGAACACTAAGCATGCAGATAGGTTATAAAGTATTTATCCTGCATTTATCCCATAATTAACTTACTTTTGGCATGCTTAAGTCACTGATTGTTATGTGAAACAAACAGGCAGTGTTGTATTAAGTCATATGGCATACCTAACTGAAACTTAGGCATTGTAAGGGAGGAAGTTTAATGCACTAACTTAGTCATAAGCATAAGTTTATAACAGAATATTTCAATATGAAAAAGATGGCTTGGATAGTATTAAATGGTATGTTTGCAGCAAAATTCAGCAAACTCTCAGTTAACCGGAACTCAAGCAACCAGAACTATCAAGCAACCAGAAAAAGTCAAAGAAATACAGTACAGTATGAACAATTCAGTTTTTCATGTAATGCACTTTCTGTTTTCCCGCCGCAGAAATATACCTTACATTTTTAGAGTTTTAGAGTTTTAAAAAGGAAGATACAAATAAATTCCATCATTGTCTCTCTGATCTCACACACACACACACACACACACACACACACACACACACACACACACACACACACACACACACACACGCATGCACGCATGCACACACACACACACACACACACACACACACACACACACACACACACACACACACACACACACACACACACACACACAGTCTCTTCAGCTTTCATACATGCATTCACTCTCTCTCTCTCTCTCTCTCTCTCTATTCAGTTCATTCAGTTCTAATCCACTCAGCGTGCCACTGAAAACTGTTCTGTGTGCCACTTTTTCTAGCGGAAATATAAGTTTAAAATATTGTTATTCCAGCCAGGCTTTTAATTACTGTATTTCAATATTAAAATCAAATCAATACAGTGTTTTGTGGTATGGTATCATATAGTATAGAGTACCATACTTGTCAGGCCTATTTTTAATAGTAACTCTCAAGGAACCAAAAACTACACTTATCCGGCACCTACCAATCCTCATGGTGCTGGTTAACTGAGAGGTTACTGTACTCCATATGTAGGTCATAACTTTTAAGGTTAAATATTTTGTCTTTCCTACCCACATAGATGCATAATCTATTCCAAGTTATTTTTCCACAAAATTGTTATACTGTGCTATAGTTCATGGCATACATGAAATTATATAAATCTCTATGGCACAAGAGTGTTCACTTTCATTTCCATTTTACACATGAGCAGGCACGTAGCAAGCTTGACTCCTAAATAATACATGATTTTGTGAATAATGCCATTATTTGGACAAGTCTCCATTCCTAAAACTTTTCTGGGTGGTCCTAATGGACAAATGCTGTACACATTCAGTGAGGATTTGTAATAGTTTATAACTTAGTAACATTTCCTCCTGCAAACTTGTAGTTTTAATAATCTTATGTGAAACTAGGCAATCAAAAACTTTTCTGTGAGCAGGGTCTTTAATTGCCTGTGAGTCGCAATTCATGTTTTGTAAATGTTATTATTAAATAAGATTATTGCAGCATTGCACTCAATATCTCATTCATTTTCTAATTGACTATTAGTTGTTCCAGAACAAACACTGGCTAATGAGCACACATTTACTTCACTATAGGGGAGGCTATGCAGTTTATTTAACAATACATTCACATCTTATTTTTATAAGTTTTTTTCTGATATGCAGTTATTGATGTAGATGTTCACCAGCATGCTACTCAGAAGCATTATAAATAGATGAGAGTTAGTAGTGTGTTTAATGGCCTGTGAGTCCAAAATCATATTTTGTAAATGTCATTATTAAATAGGAGTATTGCAGCATTACACTCAATATCTCATTCACTTTTTTACTGCCTGCTGCCTACTTTTGTACTGTATTTATATATTGTGTACTAAACTACACTGTTGTACTGCAATTGTCTGCCTTACTGTGCATGTTAAATCACATTTTATTGCTGTTTCACTGTTTACACAACTCTTTTTACTATTTTCACTGTTTGTTATGTATTTGCTAATATTTTTTGCTGTTGCAAAGCAATCTGTTCTGCTTGTTCTGGTTTTCCCACAAAGCAGTGTTAAATTAACTGACTTGTTAGCTGTTTAAAACAATATTTAGAATCCCCTTGCTGATTTTCTGCTGTTTTATACATTTTTTAGTGTCTCACTGCTATTTTCTGCTGTTTTAAACATTCTCTAGTAGTTCCCTCCGAAAGTAGGGTAGCTAGTAGCTGTAGCATTGTCCACATACAGGTTTGCTGCATCTGGGTCTGTTTGTAGTGGCTGTTTGTTCTGAGTACGTTTTCAGGCCATCTTGGATTGGAAGGGGCCTTTCTGTACTCTAGTGAGAGGATTGTGATGATTGCAACTTGTCTGGTGAATGTTGTTTGTCTAGGGTTTGGAGTAGGCATCCTCACTGGTCCTTTTGAACCTTTTTAATTTTTTTTTTCAAGTTTTTAACTTCTGGTATTTAAGCTCTGCATTTGAGCAGGTTTTTGCTTGTTTGTGAGCCATGCAGCACCACGGACTGCCTCTCAATTGTGCACCATAGCCAGACAGATTAATTCAACAGTTTTTTTTTCTTTAGATACAACTGTAGCACATCGGTGTAGCTCTCATCCTTAATATTTTCCCAGTCAAAGAAATACTGCTAGTGAGTTGAAACCTATTAAACTACCAAAAAAAAAATAAAAAAATTCCCACACAGAAATATCCATCCACTGTGCTCCTTCTTGATAAATCCTGAAAAGCCCACCTTAGTGAAAACGGTCTTCAACCTATCATTATGGACAGTTGGACCACCCTTGTTTCTCCTGCCATCCTCGTTGACTTGGGTTTCTTGAGGCAGTGTAGCAATTGCCTCAAGTATGCCGACAACCATCTACTAATAACTCACTCTAGTATAGAGTGTGAGAGCTGTATCTACACCAAGAATCTTGAATACATCCTCTCTTGTATTTAAAACATTAATACAGAAAAGGTTGTCAACCCACCCCCCACTACACATGCACATATTGCCATCACTCATACACATAGTATGCATATAACACAAAAATCAACATAAGTGGAGGTTCTCTCAAAAAACCTAAAGAGACACAGTTCCCACAGCAGCCATGACACTGCTTGTATCTACACCAAGAATCTTGAATACATCCTCTCTTGTATTTAAAACATTAATACAGAAAAGGTTGTCAACCCACCCCCCACTACACATGCACATAGTGCCATCACTCATACACATAGTATGCATATAACACAAAAATCAACATAAGTGGAGGTTCTCTCAAAAAACCTAAAGAGACACAGTTCCCACAGCATCCATGACACATAGCAACACCAATGTCTCACCTACCAACCCCGTAAGGCATAACACTCAAAAACCAAATTTACAAGTCATTGGAGACTCAATAGTGAGACACACCAATGTTCCACTCACCAGGATAGACAATTTATTTTATTTTTTTTATTTTACATTTGTTAACTGGGGGTGTCTTACTGAGCCGAAAAGGCCCTTTTTCAGCAGAGGCTCGGGGAGAAAAGCTCCACAAAGAAAAATTACAAACACATTTAGTTATTTAGACATGATCAATATACACACAAATTACAAGAGACATGTTTTTACAGTGGTATGCAGCACATAAACAGTTACAGTGGAAAGAACAAACAAAAAAATATTAATTTTAAAAATAAATGTAATTGATAGATTTGTGGTGTACAGCTGAAATTTGGAACATAGGTAGAATACATACATAGTACACAGGTACAGTACATACATTGTAGATTAGTCAGTGTTTGTGAGCAAAACTGAAAACTATTATCAAGTGCTCTAGATTTAGTATGCATATGAGAAGGAGAAAGTCACAGTCAGCTGCCTGTCCGGTGCAAGGATTCATCAGTTCACGCATGCATGCATTCAGGTTTCTCAGCTACAAGTACCATTATGATTTGTCAAAGCTCATGTTGGAGTGAACAACCTGAGACGTACCTCACTGGACTATATGAAGAGAGATCTTATTGAGCTCCCTGAGCTCTCTGAGCATGTGTCCAGGGCAGATAGGTCCCTAGCCTTGAGCAGCATACTACCCTCACCTAGAATGATGCCACAGTAT
The DNA here is from genome assembly GCF_019279795.1 of Protopterus annectens. Classification (NCBI taxonomy): domain Eukaryota; kingdom Metazoa; phylum Chordata; order Ceratodontiformes; family Protopteridae; genus Protopterus; species Protopterus annectens. Next base: position 1,960,800,799 of record NC_056735.1, read on the forward strand.
AAACAAAAAATGATTGATTTCAATATTGGCCTAGTTTTTGGTGTCATTCAGAGGGGATCTGGTTCCTGTCAGCCTGGGAAGTCATGGTCGACAAACATCACTGCTTTGCCAAAGACAGTTTGCACCTGGCACCTATAGACTTTCAGTTACTGGCAAAGGCAATTGCCTGCCCCATAGTGCCTTTTTTAGGAAAGATCTCAAAAACAAACTTACCAACATGAAATTTGCTAGTCATAACAAGATAAGGGTCATGCTGCTAAATGCTAGGAGCTTAAACCAAAAACTGCACACCCGGAAGTACTTCTTTCACTGGAAGATGTAGATGTCTGTGCAGTCACAGAAACCTGGTTCAAGGCCTCAGAGAGTACACCGGCCTTCCACACCTTCAGACCACAAAATGAATGTGTAAGAACCAAAAGAGGCAGTGTTTCTATCTATATTAGAGATAAATTCACCCCCCCCATCTAGTTAGACTGGACAACACCATGAAGTTACTCCAACTTCAGATTACCGTGTGTAAGACCCCCATTCAAGTCATATCCAGTTATAGATCCCCTTCCATGGGTCATGATGCATACAAAGCCTACTTGACCAAACTGGAGACAATCCAAATATTACCAAACACTCTGGTTATTGGGGATTTCAATTATCCCACCATCAGCTGGGAAACCATCGGCACCAGAACCATAGAGCGAGGGGGAGGGAGCACCCCCCATACACACACTTTTACAGCTGCAAGAAGGCCTGTCTCTTGGAATACCAGAAAAAATGGAGTTTTTCTTTAAGGAGGACCTAAAATGCAGATTCCCATGCATGCAAATGTGGATTTAAACACAAGAGCGGGTGGGAGTAACTAACTAGCTTAGCTGTTCCTTATCGGTAAGGAGATGATATTTTATCATATGCTGACCGGTAGAGTTTCCAAGTGCTGATAGGAAAGGAGATGATGTTTTGTTATCATATTTAGGTTTAGTATTTGTGTGTTGATACACATTGCCACTGCGGAAATAGTATTTATGTTTTGGTACACATTGCTGCTGCGGAAGTAACTTAACTAGCTTTAGCATAGCTGTTCTCTTATCATATCCAGTATTTGTCATGCTTCCTTATGCTGTGTGTCTGTGTTTGTGTTCTCTGTCTTGCTACAGTTAGAGTCGAGGTGTGTGTGTCCATGTTCTCTTTCTTGCTTGTCATTTGGGTTATATATGACAGAGGATAGTGAAGTGTGTATACAGAGTACATGTAATCAGTATGAACATTAGTTAAGATGACAATGACATTAAAATCTCTGTACCAATTCTGCAGTTATACGAGTGACTTTTGCACATGACATTACTTTGGAGATCTTTATAGAAAATTTTCATGAACCAAAGCAGAGTTTATCTTCTGGCTTTTCAAACCATTGCACTTATTTTCCAGTGTACAGCTATAAGAAGAAATAATGGACAAGAACTATTTAGGGTCATTTTGCCATGTGATTTTACCTTGCAAAATTCACTTCAGAGCAAGCTTCTGCAAATTCTGTGGTGGCTGTCCCATTTCGTAAGCATTTCCAGTACAAATAACAGGGACATTTGCAGTTTCATTGACTTAAAACTAAGTAAAATACCACCATAGTCATGCAATCTTTAAATCTGAGAGTTCGAACCTTTTTACAAACAGTACCTGATCTGCACATGCCAAAATGACGTCAGGGGTTGCTGTGGGTCTGTGCCTTTCTTTGTATCAGTTACACCTGACAAGTACCCTTCACTATCTGGTATTGATTCAGGGAAAGCTTGTAGTCATCCTGCTAGTTCAGACCTCTTTTTAGTTGTAATGACTGAGCATGTGTAAGAAGTGATGCTGATATTGAAATCTCAAATGGTTAGGCATCCAAAATGAACCAAGCAAGTTCATTTACACAATGACACTTTAAAATTGTGTGTCAAACCTTTAAGAAGGATCAGGAGGGTCTGGCTTATTGAGAAGTGCACCTACAGCAAGACCTGCCTATGTTTCATTTCAAAGTTAATAAATCTGATCATCAGGACTTGCTGCAGCAGTAGTGTGCTCAAATCCTGCACTGTCTGATCTGGGTGCAGTTACTGCTAATAAATTTGCTGTTTGAGAGTAAACATAATCCCCAGAATGGAGCTCTCCTCCTCGGCTGACTCCTATGATGCTGGCAGAGTCAAGGATGTGTGTGTGTGTGTGTGTGTGTGTGTGTGTGTGTGCGTGTGTGTGTGTGTGTGTGTGTGTGTGTGTGTGTGTGTGTCTGTGTGTGTGTGTGTGTGTGTGTGTGTGTGTGTGTGTGTGTGTGTGTGTGTGTGTGTGTGTGTGTGTGTGTGTGTGTGTGTGTGTGTGTGTGTGTGTGTAAAATGACCCAGCTAGCTATACCTCTTCATTAGTCACAGATCCCTTTAATGTGGAATTATTTATATGACTCACTTCTGCAGAGATTTTGCATATTTACTGATAATGGTGAATTGTAATGACAGAAGTTTCAGTGGCCTTTTATGGTTGAAATTTTCTGAAATAGGTAGTTTTGTCATTATTGGCTCATATTTTGTTTCATTGCTTACTAGAAGACTATTCAAAACTACAAATTTACAGCACATTCTAACAAGTGCTGCTGTATTATACAAGGAATATAATTTAATACAATCAGGAAGGTGAATCAAAGAATGCACACATGCATACATGGCCCTAAAAATGTGTAAGGAGCCTATGGTTTGAAAATAGCCCAGAGGTGAGCTTAGTCCTCTACTGGCCAGATGCAAAATTAATGCAGGTTTTCATGCTCTGATCTCTAAAACACATAGAGCAAGAATCAGGAGAAAGTGTGAAAGGCTCAAAATCATTGGCAAATGTTAAACTTTGCTCATCACCAAAGCAATGGATGAAGGTAAAAAAAAGTAAAAGGAAATGCCAAAGGGCTTTGACTGAGTAAGTTTGAGATGACTACAAACTAGGAGCAGTTATTGAATCCCCAAATGACTTAACCATCATGCAGGAAGGTTTGTCCCAAACAATAACTGGTGCTAGAATCATGAATTGAAACTAAACTACAAAAAAATACATTATCTTATCCCTTGGGAAGTCATCTACTCCAGGGAACTGCCAAATTGACAATGTCCCATGAGAAGTGACCCAGTTGTCTGGCATTTGTGAACTTGTGTGTACAGTGACCTAACTTTTGATCAAAATGTGCCCAGAGTCATAAAGTCTTTCTGTATTGCACAACTTATAAACAGATTGATTTCGACTAGATCTAGAGATGTTATTGTCCCCATTTACAAAGCCCTCATTAAGTCAATCATTTTGTATAATGCCCACTTTGCCATGTATCTGTCCAGACCCATGCAACTATTGGAATACTCACAAAGATACCTTACTAAAAGGATTCAAGTCCTACACAATAAGTCTTGCATGGATGATCGCAAAGATTTATCACTACACTCAGTATCCTACAGAGTGCTTAGAGGTGACGTGTCTGGCATACAAGGCATCCTCCAACCTAATACAGATGGACCTACTGAACATCAGCAAGTCAAATGGCATCAGAAATACTCAGTCCAGGTATCTAAACTGAATGTTATGGAGAGATGGATATATATCACAGAGGCTACCACTGTTCCAGAACAGAGTATACATTCAAGTAAAACAAAGCTCATCCCTGTCCATATTCAAATGCAACTTGGATCTAAGCATGGGAAATAGAAAATGTACTCCAGGATTGCACCTCATGCCACTAATGGATAGAGGCAGTTCCTAAATACTACATCCCTTACATGGGTCCCGTCAAATTATCTATGGTATGATCAAAGTTATTCTCACTAGGGCTGATATACAATTATCAGCCATGAGATAGGTAAGACCAATCAGGAAATGTTCATTCAAGCACCAAATGGGAATTGGTTAAGCTTACAATGTCCTCCAAGTTAACCTATGTTGTGTTAGTAAATATTTTTTTAAAAATTGTCTTTTTTAGATCACTAAGTACCCCTCTCACCCTCCACCCCCCCCCCCCCAAGTCTTCAACACCTTCCGGCACCTATGTGGGAATCCTATGGTAGCCCTAACTCACTAGCACAAAATTTCCTTGACTTTGTTAACTCAAATGCCCTGGAAGAAATTGTTCATACCCTGATAAGAGGAACAAACATACCAGATCTGGTCCACACTAACATGTCAAACAGATACACTATCGCAACTGTCAGATCTTTATTAGTTAAATGTGACCACAAATCAGTCACTTTTGAACTGATACTAATACCAGACCTTACAATGGATGAAACCAGACTAAAAAACTTTACCAAAGCAAACCATACCCTCCTATGTGAAGGTATGCATGCATTCTGAGCCCCAACCTCAGCTGGAAGTGGTAACTACACTGAAGCTTACACTACAGCCCTGTACAATCACTTACATAAGTGTATAGACCCAGCTGTACCAGAAAGAATCAAAGCCAGAACTCAAGTAAAAACAAGCTGCCATGGTGGACATCCAGTATCAACAAACTTTAGAATAAATGCAAAAAGTTGCTGTCCAAAAAACAAAGGTGAGGCCCCAACAATGGAAGAGCATCCTCCTCAGCATCAACAGGCATATAAGACAACTTGTCAAATCCTCTCAAGGCTTCTTTGAGAAAAACTTATCAAGCACAGCCAAGGATAACTATAAGGCCTTTTACAGCTATGTATGTAGCCTAAAAGGTAGGGCCCAAGCATGTGCTGAACGGGTTACCAATAGTATAACACACACTGACTCCACAGAGATTGCAAACCTGTTAGCAGATAGCTTTAATGAATAGTTCACTCCCTTATCCCCTCCAAGCCTATCACAAACCTTCCCCCAAACTCCACTCCACCCTACATATCTGAAGAACAGGTCATGTAAGCCTTGTCCAAGGCAAAAGACAGCCTCTATGGGACCAGATGGCATACCAGGCTGTCTTCTAAACTGGCTAAAACATGAACTTGCATCGCCATTAAGTACCGTTTTCAATTATAATCTAACCACAGGATTTCTTCCTGTGGAATGGAGAACAGCAACAATTATTTCCCTCCCCAAAGGTGGCCTAGCAACAGACCCAGGGAATTACAGACCCTTACGCCTGACCAGTTTCATCTGTAAGGCCATGGAAAGTATCATTATGGACCTCATAAATAAAGACATAGGCAACCTCCAAACCATGGATTCTGTCCAATTTGGCTTTGTCAAGGGCAGATCCAGCCTGTTAAATCTGGTGGATTTTTTCAAAAACGTGACCAGGGCCAATGACAAGGGAAATCTGTGCACACAGCATACCTTGACCTGGCAAAGGCTTTTGACACAAGGCATTACCAATAAACTTAGCAAACTGAATGTAAACCCCTTCATTGTAAGATAAGTTGCCAACTAGCTCACAAGCCAGACACACAGTATCAAAGTGGGTGACTCCACATCAACCAACAGGCCTGTTACCAGTGGGGTGCCACAGGGGTCAGTGCTGGGCCCCCTACTGTTTGGTATATACTTCACAAAAGTTCAGGTCAAAACTAAGGGGTTGTGGCTGACCAAGTTTGCAGACAACTGCAAACTGGGTGCAATTATTGAATCCCCAAATTACGTCAGTATACTCTAGGAGGGTCTTACACAAACCAACGACTGGTGTCCTAGTAACAGTCTCAAACTGAATGCAAAGAAATGCATCGTCATTCCCTTTGGCACAAACAATGTCCCTTCACACTATCAAATCTACAATGATATGCTACGTACCTATGAACTAGTAAGGGACCTGGGATCATAACTTGACTGCGACCTTAACTTTGACCACCATGTGTCTACTGTAGTAAGGAAGGCTTTCTATGTAACTCACTTGATTAGTAAAGGCATCACCTCAATAGCAAAAGAGGTTATAACTCCTCTATATTTGGCACTAATACAGCTCATAATTGAGTATAATGTCCCCATTCGGCATGTACTGTACAAAGCACCTGCAGCAACTGGAGAGACCTCAGAGGTTTCTAACTAAGAAAATCAAGGGACTCCAGCACATACTATACATAGACTGACTAAAGTCCCTGTCACTATACTCTGTATCATATAGACTTCTTAGAGGAGTCTTATGCCTGGCTTTCAGAGCAATCTCAGACCCAAACCTAATGAACTTGCTGCATATCCATAAATCAAACCGGACTAGAGCTACTCATTACAGTGACCTAAATATGGCCTGTGATTTAAACAGGAGATGCTGGAGGGACAGATTTATCTCCCAGCAACTACTGCATCTTTGAATAAGCTACCTATCCATATGAAACAGAACACCTCTATGACACTGTTCAAGAGAAACCTGGACAAGTGGATGGGGAAGCTATAAATTCTCACTAGAAATAGCACCCATACCACTCCTGGACATGGTTAGCCATTTTTAAATGCAGTCTTGGGTATTAACTAACATTTTTATGTCCAGTCGGACTTCCCTGGTAAACAAATGTAAAATAAAATATATAAATAAATAAATAAATTACATTGGGGTGAAATGTCTAGGTTTGAAATGACCTCTGGGTTGATAGACTAGTAATCTCCTATGATCATATGATCCTGTTAGTGGTTCCAAAACAAACATTGGCTAATGAGCACATATTTATTTCATTATAGGAGAAACTACACAATTTCTTTAGCAATGCATTCGCATCTCATTTTTATAATAATCCTTTTCATACATGTAGGTGTTGATGCAGATGTTCAGCAACATGCTACACAGAAGCGTTAGTCTACAGAAATGGATGAAAGTCATACTCAAATCAAGTCAGAGTGAAGAGTGTCCAAGACCAGTAGGGAGCATCTTCAGTAATATGAGTCATGAGAAAGTACATTGACTGAAATGATAAAAGCTTAGTATATCATTGTGGATGTAGACGATCCTTTTTTGTCAGCAGGTCAACAACAGTACAAGTGCCAGAAGTTGATAAATGACTACAACAAATAATTATGCAGTGGCAACAGGGAAACAGTCATTTCCATTTAACTGCAGAATAGTAATAAAAACAGGTCAAACATTTGCGTGTGTGACAAACTGACACAATCCATGAAAATGGTTTCATAAACCATAGCTTTATTTAAATGTGTTTATTTTTCATATCTAATATTATTGTTCTAAAGTCACACAATCTCAGAAACTTGAAATAGTTTTTCTGTCAAACTAAGTGTTTCTAGTTAGTCAAAGCTGTGTGATGTTGGAGTGGTAGTATGGCAAAAGTGTGACTGCAATGGGCTTGTTCTACTGCGGAAGTATTTAATGTGTGTGTGTGTGTGTGTGTGTGTGTGTGTGTGTGTGTGTGTGCGCGCGTGCGTGCACGCGTGTGTGCGTGCATGCGTGCGTGTGTGCATGTGTGCGTGTGTGCGTGTGTGCGTGTGTGTGTGTGTGTGTGTGTTGCATTTCTGGCACACTGATGTGTTAGTGTTGTTCCATGTTATCTGTAGCTGCATTTTTGAACCTGTGTTGATTAAAGCTGCATTCTGAACCTTTGTTGATTAAAGCTGCATTCTGAACCTGTGTTGATTAAAGCTGCATTTTTGAACCAGTGTTGATTAAAATGTTGTGTTTGACATATGAACCTTCAGATTTTTAATTCAGACTTGTTTGTTGCTAATAAATTGTTGTTAGGAAATTCACCCTGGGGATCACGTCCGTTGCCCTCCTAGACAGGGATCCAGGGAAGTAAATATTGCGGGAAGAAATATCCAGGGAATTGTTATGGCTAGGCTTGTATAGGCCCTAGGGCTGATAGCCTAGTACCAACCTATGAACCTATGAACAAAGACAATATCCCAATGGGCTACAATGAAAAAGTGGTAGGTATTGTGCATATACAAAATATCCATTTGGCAAGTACCCTTGAATGGCTAGTGAAAGCAGTAATGCTAGTCTAAACAAATCTGTCAGAACAAACTTATAGAAAGCATATCATACCGCAATGACTGATTAATAAACAATATATCATACTCAAAGACACAGAATGTATGTGGCACAATGTGTGGCAGTGTGTATCCCTACAAAGTTAAACACATCCAACATTTGGACTGCACTAACACTAAAGAGCTATATTCAAACTTCTGTTGATAGTGTTGGCCTTACAGACTGTATTAACTGCTGATTATGTAATTTGTTTCTATTTTCATTATCTCCTGATGCTGTTTTATACTAAGCAAGTTATAATTTTATTTTAGTTTATTATTTTATTTTATTCATTTCTTCACCAGATGAGCCTCTATGTACAGTTAGCTTTCTACAGTGGCAATCTGAAAATACACCTTGCTTAAGAGTTTTGATCAGAGTCCAATAATATGAAAGCCAGGACTGGAGGCATAAAACCTGAGACTACATGATGAAAGTTTCTAGCTGTACATAGCTATTGCGTTCAATGCAATAATTACAAAAAAAAAAAATGGTGACTTGGCAACTGTGCTCAAACAGACCCCCTGAGCTTGCTAACAGCTCTAATCTTCATAAGCAAGTGCATTTTTATATCAGTAAGTTTAGCCCTATCAGTATATCATCTTCAGATGTTCCTATACAATGCCTTTTTGTTTACCTTGCTACTAGTTTTTTTGCTGTTCTTTGAGTCTGTCAGAACCATCCACCCCTACCCCACCAAGGCATTAAGCTAAAAGTTTCTGAAAATCTAACCACATGACTTGAGCTCCAGTTTGAATTTTTCCCCAACCCTTGCACTCTTTTCTTGCTGTGGTTTTAAAATTCTGTGTCTGGTTTCCGTTTCTTATGCTTATTGACTTCAAATGTCCATCCCCTCCCTCATTCATTGTTATTGTCTGTTGTGTTCATAGATTAGTACTAAGCTAACTGCCCTTGCGAGCCATTTTAAGCCTAGCTAATTATTCCTTGTGAGACTCAAACCCTGCACCTTGTGTTTGTAAGGCAAACATCTTAGCCATTAAGCCACCCTCCCATAACCTATTTAAATTTTTTCCCACCCACTGCTGTCCATATGTCCATAATACTAAGTGCTCACCCACCAAACCAGTATTGTACTTGAGTAAACTTCCCTTACTACAAATTGTTTCCTGCTCATTTTACCAGAGTTCCCATGTGCTTGACACACTAGCCACACTCTGGGGGTATTCTGAATTAATCCAGTTCCATCCTTGGTAGACAAGAGATTTATTTTATTGCTTTGCACTTCAGTTAACTGGCTACTGCTTTATTTTTGCTTTATTTGTTGATTTTGCCTTTAAATCATTCTAGGGGTCCTTAATATTTGAAATTGCCTTGTCATGGTAGTTTACGTTTTGTTGTAGCATCACACTCGCTAGCAATCTTTCTTGGTGTTAGTACATCAGCAGGTTAGCAGTGCCCTGTACAGATATAAATACTCAAAAAGGGCATTTTATCTATTAGGTTCATAGGTAGGTACTAGGCTATCAGCCAAAGAGCCTAAGTAAGCCTAGTCAACAAGGTTCCCTGGCTTACGCCACCCAAGAAAGTTAATTTCCTGTGCCCCTGTTGAGCACAGCCACAGAAGTGATAAACATTCCTTAAAATTGAAACCTGTAACGTAGGGTGGCTAAAACAAAGCCATTGTGCAGAGGCAATCTTTCAGCAACTAGTTTGCACTTTAAACAGCACTACTATCAAATTTTAGCACAATCTAACCTAGTTTATTGCCAAATCCCAGACACAACCCAAAGAGATCTCAGTATAACCCAGTCCATGACCTACAGTAGTCTCACAAATACAGGTCCGAACAACATGGATATACAATTTCCAAAGATCTCCATAGTCAGCGTGATAGATACAGGCATCCTGAGACAGTGTATCAGTTCTCTCATGTTCACAACTATTTAATCCTTAAAAAAACAAGCACAGTATGTGAGAGATGCACATACACAATTTCACTGGAGACACAAATTTCACATACAAACCAGGTTGTTAAGAACACATACTCTACATGCAGCACACATAGTGCCCACTGCACGCACACACACACACACACACACACACACACACACACACACACACACACACACACACACACACACACACACACACACACACACACACACACACACACACACACACACACACACACAGATCGACCTATGCTGAGGCATTAAAAAACAATCATCCCACATATCAAAGATCTGCTAAGGCTATAAACAGTACTGCCTATCTTCAGCAATCTCTGAAGTACTAACCAAAAGCAACATCACACACCACACATACTTCTACATCCAGTGGGGCCCCCAGAGCAAAGCCCATAGGGCAAGCCAACACATTACTCTGGACTCTTGTCATGGGGAATACACTGTATGACACACAGATTCCCCCACTTACCAGACTGAATAAGGAGAAGATAATGGTTAGTTGGTAATCTGGAGCCTGGATCTGCCAAGTTACGCATGCACACAAGTTTCTACACCACAGGTACCAGTGTGATTCTATCATAGTCCATGTGGAAGTTAATGACCTGAGACGTACTTCCCTGCACTATATGAAGAGAGACAGTGTTGATCTCTCTGAATATGTGCCACAAGCAGGTATGTGGTTGCAATGAGCAGCTTTCTACCTTCATGGAGGATGGTGTCACAGTATGAACAAAAGATGATTAATTTGAATAACTAGATTAGTGTCTGTTGTCTTTCCAGGGGGATTCAACATTTGTCAGCATGGGAGGACATGGTTAAGAGACCACATTGCTTTGCAAAGATGGTCTTCACCAGTCCCATTAGGCTTCAGAATATTGGCTAAAACTTTATCCACCCCATTAGTGCCTTTTTTTTAGGCAATACCAAAGTGACAAACCTACTGACATAGCAAATAAATCCCAAAGAAAGCTAAAGGTGTTTGTGCTCAGTGCTAGCAGTCTAAATAAGAAAATCCTCACCCTACAAGCTTTTGGCACAATGGAGAATACATACATCTGTGTTGTTACCTAGATATGGTTTAAATCCATAGAAAGTGTGCTTCAGTGTCTTCCACACATTTAGAATATCAGCTGCACAGACAGGGACAACAGGACAGGAAGTCTCATCCTAAATTAGCAGCCATCATACTCTACACTGATTAATCAGGGCAATGTCCTGGAATATATCCATTTACAAATTACCACAGACAAAGTCCCATACTATATCTTAGCAAGCCATGGGTCACCATCTATGTTTCTATAATCCCATAGGTTGTTCCTTGACTTACTGGAGGTACTTACCTTTAAACCATATACCCTATTCATAGGAGGCTTTAGTTTAGTTTATCAAAATTCACTGCTCCTCCCAACCCTGAGTTCACAACAACCTATGTGGAATTGTTCAAAGAGACCATATACAATCATGTAAATAGCTGTATACAGGTTGCTGTAGCTACTAGACATAAGTCCAGAGCAAACTCTAAAAACAAACCATAGTAGTGGAATCCTAACCTTACTAGAGTATATAACAAAAAGAAAAAAAAGTCATGGCTAAAATCAGGAAGAGCAACTCTCATAATGATAGGAGCTCTCTAATTAAACTAAACAGGAAACTAAGAGGACTCATTAAGTCCAACAAGGTCACTTATGTGGTCAAAATAGAGTTACAGGCTAAAGACAACCACAAGGTCTTCTACAGCTATGTCCAAAATCTTAAAGGCAGCACACAATAGTGTGCTGTACTGGAGGTCAGTGGTGCCACCTTCACTGAGCACAGTAAAATAGCAAATTTGCTGGATGGCAAATTCAGCTCAGACCCCCCCCCCCCCCAACTCTATGCTGCCTCCCTCCGTGAAATACCTCCTAAAATAATCCCTCCCATTATTAGCAGGCAGCAGGTCCTAACAGCACTTGCTAAAGCCAAAAACACAATTTCAGTGGGCCCCGACAATAATCTGTGATGCCTCCTAAATAAATCAAAACATGACCTATCAGAATCACTTGAGTCACCTTTCAACTATAATCTCAAATAGGCATTGTACCACAAGAATGGAGGAGCACAATGGTTATCCCACATCATAAGAGTGGTCCATCAACCAACCCTGGACACTACAGACCTAGCAGTCTGACTAGTGTGATATATAAAGCCATGGAATTAATTATCATGGAAAAGATCAGCAAAGACATAGGCAACCTTCAGACACTGGATCCAACCCAGTTTGCTTTTGTCAGGGGAAGATCATGCATACTAAACCTGGTGCACTTCTTTGAGAAGGTCACCAAGCCAATGCATGAGGGCAAATCAGTGCATTAAATGCTTAGGTTGACCTGGCTATGGTATTCAATACAATACCTCACTCAGGTATAGCTGACAAACTCACCAAACCCTACATAACTCTCTGGACTTCCAGGTGACCCACAGACAAGACCCACAAAGTCAAAATTAGTGAAACCACCTCTACTAAGAAACCAGTGACCAGTGGGGTACCTCAGGACTCAGTGCTAAGACCACTCTACTTCTCAGAGGTAAAGGATAATGTCAAGGAATTTGGCTCAACAAGTTCGCAGATGACTACAAACTGGGAACTATCATAGATTACCCCATGGCATAAACATCTTACAAGAGGGTCTAACACAGACAGATGACTGGTGCCAAACTCATAGACTAAAACTCAATGCCAAGAAATGCGTTATAGTAACGTTTGGAGAAAACTGCAACCCAGGTCAATTACTCCTACAATAAGACAGCCCTAAGAGTTGACCCAGTAGTCAGGGATCTGAGAGCATATGTAGACAGTAATCTGGCCTTTGACCAAATGTGGCCAAGATAGTAAGAAAATTATTTTGTGTTGCTCAACTTATACATACGGGCATGACATCAAAGTCCAAGGAAGTTATACTGCCACTTTATTTTGCCCTTATTAGACCCATCATTGAGGAAAGTACCCCTTAGGCATGTACCTGACCAGTCATATGCAACAGCTGAAACATCCACAAAGGTTCCTCACCAGGAGAATACAGGGTATAAACACATCTTCCTATACAGATTGCCCTAAATTCCCTATTTCTATACTCTGTTTCCTATAGATTACTGAGAAACAATCTATGTCTGACATACAAAGCACACTCAGTTCCAGCTCTGATGGACTTTTATGCACATCTGCAAAACAAACAACATCAGAACCACTAGATCCAAGCAATTTTAAATTTTGTTTGTGGCATAAATAAGACATCCTAGCAAGATAGATGTATGTCTAAGAGGATCATCATGCTTTGGAACAGGCTTCCCATCCATGGGAAGCAGAATCCATCCTAATATTATTTAAGCATAACCTTGACTGGTGGATGGGAAATTGGAAATTTACCCTATTTTCCTATGTCTCTGATAGACAGATGCCTGGATATGGCCCCTATGCCTCTGATAAACATAGGCAGACAGTAATCCCAAACTAACTCATCCCCCATAATAAATGCTCATATACATAGGGACACAATTTGGTTGGATTGCACTGCTAGGCTTATAAAGGCCATGGGGGTCATTAGTCTAGTATATAGTTATGAGCCTACAAACTGTATTTATAATATGCATTAAATTAAATATGACCCAAGTTCAGCTTATTTTTCCTCTTTAATGCAAGATCTGATTTTTATCAAAAATTTCCTTTATGTTTCCGTTCGTTATAACCTGTGAAATATTTATGAAATGCACTGTGGCAGGTAGGAGGGAATTTGCATGCATGTGTGGACTTCTATTCAGTCTGTTCATAGACTGTTACACTGTAAGTATGCATCAACTGGTAATACCACAGTGCTATTCTGCACAACCCCAACATAAGTCATTTTGGAGACTTAAGTGAAAAATGGTAATACTTTAAGTGTACTATCAGCACATACGCGGAGCATTTTATATCAATATAAAAGCTATGCTTGGAAAGATAAGCAACAGTGGTCTCAAGCTGTGCATGGTCCCTATTTCAAGGTATTCCCATGTCCCAGTTAGTGTGCATTATTTATACTAATAGCCTAAGTACATATTAGACTTGTAAAATGGGTGTCTGAATATTGTTTTACAAGAAAGAATGAACTAAGTAATTATGTAGATTTAGGGTGAATCACTATGTCATAAAAATATCTTATCTAGTTAGGAGATCAGATACTGCTTAATTAAGAAAGAACACTCTCACCATCTTGCTGGCCTGTGTTTCTAGTCTGCATATTTGATGAACATGTTCAAAGTATTAGAAATGACATGTAATAAAAAGTTGGAAGAAGTTTGTATGCTGCTATATGAAACGGCTACTTACTGAAATGATGGCATTCAAAATGCAGAGTGCCGACAAGCAGACAAAAAAAAAAAGAATGAAAATCCAGAGGAAGAGCCAATCTCAAAGATTGCTGTTGTCCTTTAAACATCTATTTTGCAGGGATACAAGCTTCCCTGCATGCCCAATGTGAGGGACATCCCATGAAGTTATATATACCAACTCTGAGATCACCATGCCTCGGAGAAAAGGGAATATTCTGGGAAATGGCCATCTCGGATTTTAATACAGGGAGGTCTATTTACAATAACTATACTATTATACAGCAAGCCCTGACATTTCAAATGGTTACTGTATTAAAAGACATATTGTATGGAGAACCTGGAACAAATGCAGGTAAGAATTCAAGACTCTTATATTGGAGAAGGCATTAAAGAATGCAATACCTTTGAACTAGGTGTAATATGATATTTGAATATACTGTTAATGACAAACTGATTGTCTCTCTTTCTTTTTCTTTTCTGTGCTGAACCTCTTTTGCCCATCAATCAATCTATCCAAGCTGGTCTATTGATCCATTTGTTCACCTGGATTAGAACCCTTTCATTCCACAGGGGATGAGGGTCAGTCATGTTCTTGTCATCCGCCAGGAGTGAGTGGATTTTTTCTTGACTCCTAGCTCTTCTCCTGTCCACACTCATTGGCATTCAAAGGGATGGCATGCAATGGGCACTTTTAATGCATTTCCTTGCTTCTGCATGGGATATGATCAAGACCACCTGCCCCACTTGAAGACAAGCACTTTGTGCATGTCACAGACTACATCGTGGATTCTACCACAGTGAGTGTGCCGTAAGCAGATGCTACCATCCCTCACATTAAAAAGAGGTTATTCCCTCCTTCTCCATACCAGCTGCATTAGGTTCCATAATCATTAATCAAACTTGGGTCACTTGATCTTAGTCAGAGCTGGATTTATGTCACATAATCAAAGCTTTTGATGCTCAAAGTGCAGAACATTGATGTACAATACTGAAGATGTACAAAGCATGTCTAAATTTGTTTTATGCAAGGGGCACAAGCTCCACTGCACCTGCTACATCCACTGCTAATATTATTTACAAACTCCAACATCTTGCTACATCTGAAAAGGAGCAAAACCCCACTTGTTGCTGTACCATGATCTCAATTAACCATCTACTGGCATATTTCAATGTTATGCATTTTGGGTTTTTTGAGATCAATGTTACGCACTTTGAGCATATGGAGAATCAGTTATGTAACAGAGACCCTCAGGGCTTTATTCCTTTAAGGCAATGAAGCCAGTAATTCAAAGCCTTTTTTCTGCATATTGTATGATTCCAGTCTAATCATAAAGAAATTGGCAATATCAACTCACACCTGATAAAAAGTAGAAGGTATTGTATGCTGCAAGTGACTACTTTGATTAACAGGAAAGCACTGATGAATTATTTTACTAATATTACCTAGTCATTTTCTGAAGCACATTTACATAAAAGTAGAACTAGTTTCAGAAGCAAGCTAGACTAGCGGGAAAGTTCATTATATTTCAAAGGTAAGTTTAATTACACTCATTATATTATAAAACAAATGGCAATTTTGTGTAAATGCATTCAATCCAAACATGACTCAGCAGTGCCAGCTGAGTCATGCAGTCAGCAGGACTGCCAGTTACATACCTTTTCCTTTAGTCCCTCCCCATTCTATCTCATGCAAACATTATGGTTAGAATAGCACTTGCCAGTGAGGATCTCAGCATTGTTTAGTCATTACCACACATAGCATATGAAATAAAAAGGTATCACTCCATTAACAGTAGAAAACAAATTGAGGGTTAATTTTTGTACATCCGCAGGGAAGATTGACTAAATGAGTAAAGCACTGAGTGTGTGTGCGTGTGTGTGTGTGTGTGTGTGTGTGTGTGTGTGTGTGTGTGTGTGTGTGTGTGTGTATGTGTGTGTGTGTGTATGGGAGCAAAACATATGCTCAAAACACACAAGTGCAAGCAGTAATGTACAACATCTTTGGAATATATGCTTACACTGAGACTGCAGCATCCAGGTGAATTCTCTACTCCAACCTACAGAAATCTTAAAATCTGTAAGTAATATGGGCAGGCAAGGGGGTATGACCAGCCATGCTGAGTAGAGCAGAAAAAAATCTAATTGTGTTACAGCAAATTTTAAGCTTTGTTGTTTTGCTTAGTATTTGCATATTGCTATTCATGCTTGTGAGATTTGAACAGTGGTGTGTCAAGCCTCATTTTTGTATGTATGATTAGCTCCATGATATAGACGGGCAGATCCATGTCTCAGACACAGGTAACTGGGGTTTAATTAGCAGCCCCAGCAATGGAGGCACTGAGGCGGAATAAAGTGGCTGTGTCCATCCAGCTCTTTCTTGGAGTAGGGAATGGGATTGAGTTTGGGAGTGGTGGAGTGTAACCACTGTCCTACTGGTGTTTCAGAGAACACAGCAGAATTCACACCAGGTCACAAGGTGGAGGGGCCACAGGAGGAGGTGACATGCTGAATTACAGATGTGGACATGGCCTTGTGTTTACTCCTTAAGGGTGGGGATTAAGATAGAAACATCATCATCATGAAGGTGGAAATGTTTTCCTTACCGACCAGACTGCTCAGAAATTAGCCTGGATCTTGACTGAGGGAGGTTAGGTCATAATTCTGTCAACCATTATCTCCTTGGTCAATCTGACCCTCATACTGACAGTCAAGGGGAATGACTGAGCCATTTAGATATGTGTGTTTTGACTCTTTGTACTTCTGGAAAAACACTACATCTCTGAAATGGCTTTTGAATGGGTTTTGCAGGGGACAAGGTCCCATTCACCTGTCCCTGTAAGGTAATGAAGTGGGAGGTGACTTTCATGTCCCTGTCATTGTAGCAAAACTGTGATAATTCACACACCCAGATATAGATATAGATATAGCTGTAGATAAATTATTTCACTTTGTCAAAGATTCACTTCATCGACTTCACTGACATGGAAGTGCAGTGTTTATGTTTGTTGACTGTGTCTTTACTTGACTTCTGAATTATAGAATGCACTGAGGCTGACAACAGTGCAACATGTAGTGTATGTCGCTGTAGCCATGGTTATACAAACATAGACTTAATATATATTGTTAAGGGGTGAGGGGGGGGGCTGCTATGCTGGGGGTGTGAGGCAAGACCCCCATAAATAAACAATGTGTTCACATTTTTTGTGCCTGGGGAATGCATTTTCTAATTATAATCTGTTAATTGTAGTGGGAGACATAAACAAAATAAAAGAAAACATACCTCTATTTTCCTACTCAATTGTTTCTAAAACTGCCACTCTTTTTTTTTTTATTTAACACAATAAATCACATTTTTGTCATAATGCAGAGAAAGCAACTCTGCCTATATACTCGATTCAGCAAGCTCCAACAAAAGATTCAAAAGTTGCGTTATGCATGTAGGAAAAAAAAATTTTCAAGACTGCAGAGTGGCATACTTTCATGGTCTTGATAACATTTTAACACCAAGTTTTGGAAAAGTGTGGATTGTAAAATATTGTTGCCCTATCTTCCACAGAAAAATATAAACTAGAAAATTAACAAGGAAGCCACAGATTCTCATGAGTTTATTCTCATAATCAGTTTTTGTGCGTGTGAGATTTGGATGATAGCCATAGTTATAGCTGGCAAAAGTGATGCGTCAGTGACAGACTGATGTCAAAGGTCGTAATGTGCTTCCTTGTAATGTTCAAATCTTCACAAAGGATTGCCTACTTGTTCTTTTTAATGAGTCTAGTTTCAGACTATGATAGCTACTTCCTTCAGAAATTAGTTTTTTCGAGCAGTGTTTTCAATCTATAGTTGTGATTTAGCCTTACAATGTTATACAGAATGTGACCCCCTGTGAAAAATCAATCTGTGGCTCAATAAGAGAGTAAACAATGTAAGAAGTGCTGGATAGATTTCGAAAAGCATTTAAGTCTGTTAATCACTGAGCTCAAATACATGGGAAAAGTGTCAGTCAAAGGACAGAAATGAATGTGGTAAATATTGACTCTTTTACTTCTCATGCTTCAAATGTTTTGCTTCTGTTTACTGATTTTAAGTCAGAATGTTTGCAGGAATGTGTTCTTTATGCAAAACTAAAGTGTGTGTGCATGCACATGTGTGTGGGGATGTTTTTGAGCTAGATCAAGGTTTATTTTGAATACAGTCATGCACTGATGTTATCTCGTAACCTGTATAAAAAAAGAAAACTATTCTAATGCTATTAGGAGAAGACTAACTACAATTTATGGAAAAAGGGATTTATGAAATATTGCCCCTATTTATCTGGATAAAGTTATAAGGAAATTGGTTTAGAGAATTTAAAAAAAGAATTGATTAGTTGTGTAATATAATATACTAAATGTGTTCCACAATGGTTGTCACTTCCATTTTTAACTATTGCTAGAATTTTAAGTTCTCTTATTAAATCATGATAAGTATTTATATGATAACTAATCTACAAAGTTAGAAATCAGTGCATAACTATATTCAAAATAAACCTTGATCTAGCTGAAAAAACACATACTCACACACATGCATACGTGCACACGTGCACACACACACACACACACACACACACACACAAACACACACACACACACACACACACACACACACACACACACACACACATATATGTGCACACAGAAATTCATGCACAATAGGCATATATAGAAAAAGGGTTTGCATTTTCATCTAAGTAGACCTGTGTAAACTCTGGGAAGATGATAAGTTGTGTCTTGCAAAATCAGCATAGGAGATAATGTTAAACTGCTGCAGAGCAAAAAAAGAAAAGTAAAAGCAATGCAAGACAGTATGCAGTGTGGAGACATTAATGCTTACTATAAAACCTTACCAATATATTCAGTATAATTATAACACCTGGCTCTCCCATGATGCTTAATTGGATTAAGTAAGTAATCAGGGAATAAAGGGATAAATGAATATTCTGTAAGAGAGATGCACCAAGATCTGTGAATGAAATTGTACAAGCAAAGAGAAAAGGTATTAGTACTTAACAATAGGAGTGTCAGGAAGGTGCCAGCTTTGATGATAATGCAGAGTATCGAGATCTGGGCCTTACTTACAGGCTGGGGATGCATATCTCACTGGGTGCAAAGCAACAATAGGAAACCTTAACTGGTTTAGGGTAAGGTCATTTGGGGGTGGACATGTACTTTACCTCCTGTGTAAGAAAGATTTGCATCCAAGCCAGAATGCAGAACTGCTTCTTACTTTGAAGGATTAGAAAGCTAAGCCTGGTCAGGGATATTTATTTATTTATTTATTTATTTTGAGGCATATGCTTTCATAAATGTATAGACTGCAGATTTTGACGAATGCCGAGGTGCCAGCTCGACGTTCAACCTTCAATGAAGGCATGCCCATTTATGCATGTCTTTCGAATGCCCACCCAACCGTGGGGAGGACATGCAGACTCCACACAGAAGGCACTCCCTACACTTCAGCTGAGAATCGAACGGGAGAACCTCTTGCTGTGAGGTAACAACACTACCACTGCACCACTGCGGATGTCCACAGAGAGACTTATGTACTGATGATTATGCTTTATCCACAGAGAGACAGTGTATAAAGCATACTCATCAGTACATAAATAAGAATATAGAATGTTTTGTTTAAAATTACATTAATATATATACATATCAAAGCAGGCTAGGAACTAGGTGTAAGAAAAATGTATAGAAGTGCAAGTGCCTGCTCAAGCTAACAACAGTTAAAAAAATGCCTACCTCTAAGAACCACACTGCCCTTCAGGCTACTGACAAGGCAATTGCATCATGCTCAATAGGCCCGAATTCAAGATAAAAATAGATGAAAAAGCCTTTTCATAATTAGGACCTGCCACATCGAGCCATTTACCAAGATCAATCAGATCAAAAACATATCTGAAAGAATTTTTAAAAATTCTCTACTTACTTACCTGATAAATCAAAATAAGTGCAATTGTTTCGGAGGCAATAGTTCTCCTACAAGCAAGTCTTAGCTTTTGGCTCTGATGCATATTAACATGGATTCCTTTCAGGTAGATTATATTTATCAATTTGATAAGCTTTTATGAAAATATTGTTAGATCTTTGGATAATTCAATGGCTATCAAAATGGTTATGAGACAGGACTAATAGAGTAAGAATTAAAAACTGTTATTCTGATTGTAGAATTATGGTTAGGGGTATGCCTCAGGGTTTTCCTCTAGGGCCATTGTTATTTGGTTTGGTGATGTCTGAATGCTTAAAATCCCAGTTTATATGGTCAAGTAAATTTGCAGATGAAATTAAGTAGGTTGGATGATAACTAATGTTAGTGACTGGTACTTACTGCAAAAATATTTAGATAATCTACATGAAAGGGTAACAACTAAGGGTATAAGATTTAAAAATTGCAAAATGTACCATTTTACAGTTTTGGTACAACAGTAATCAATATCCTTATGCTTTGCATAATCATATTTGTGCCTCTTCTAAAGTGATAAAAGATATGGGTATCATGGTAGATACTAATTTGAAATTTGAAGTTAGTGTGACAAATATAATTAGGAAATGTTATAGTCTTATTTGGAATATCCTTTGTTGTTTCACAAGTAGAGGAACAGAGTGTAAGTGCAGGTATTATTAAACATTTATTTAATAAATATAAAACCTATTGTTGAATATGGGGGATCACTATATGTGAAAAATCCTTGTCAACTAATAAAGTTGAAACATATTCAGAAAACATTTACCAAATAGATGGCTGTCATGTTTTACCTTACAAAGAAAGACTGGAGCACTTGTATTTGTATTCTCTGGCTTATTGATTTTTTAAGAGGTGATATGATTATGATATAGAAGTGTCTTAAGAATAATTTGTTGGCTGCTACTTTAGATATTAATTTTGTCGGTCATGATATTGGCAATAGAAACAGAAACCTAGATATGAGCTCTTTCATAAAATAGGGCAGGCAAGATCTGAAAAACAAGTAAAACTGGCAAAATTATTTACCTATTTTTAAATGAGATTTAGACAATTGCTTTTTTTTTTTAATTTTTTATGCTCTTTAGTGATGTCTATAAGGCCAACTTTCAGTTGACCAATGTAGGCCTTAAGTGTGTTAAGTAACTCACCGAAACATCGAAACACTGAATAGTTAACTCTCCATCAAATTTTTATTACTCCTTTCTCATGCCAATCATATCCACACAACAGTTAAGAAAATCTTGAATATTGTGTATGTATACCCCCTGCATAAGCCATGTATTTCAGCATTAGTGAAGGTGTTTAGCACGTTTTATTATGCTATTCTCTGAGTTGATTTTGTATTTTTCATTGATGTTACTCCTTCCTCTGTTATAGTAGAATGAATCTTTTATAATTGCTTGATACTCATTCAGTTTGCCCATTATATTGTATAACTTTACTGTATACTGTCAACTATTAATTGCATTGTCTTATTGCTCTGTGAACCCTGGCTGTGGCTGAAAAGGGTTAGTAAATCAGTCCACTTAAGTCATTCAGCAAAACAAATAAATAAATAAATGTAGACACTTCCATACCTGTCAACTATTTTTTTGTCCAGAATTCTAGGCAAACCCAGAAAACAATTGGCGGCTAAAGGCCTAAAAATCATGGACATTTTTTTATTATTATTACTCTTATTTACTTAAAAAGATAATACAACAGGTTTTGCATCAAAATGCATTTTCTAAATAGTAAGTATGATACTCTGATGTTTAGCATTATTGACTCACTGTAATCTGCAGTGATTTAACAGAAAATCATAAATTTATGGAGGACATGGCAAATCTATAAGGCATAATCAGGAATGTTGTGCAAAATAAGGGACAGTTGAGAGGTATAGGCAGTTTCTATAGAAACCTATGGGCTTCCTCATGTAATGTCTATAAATGAAGACTATGCAACTATTCATTAGTGGTCCCAAGCCCCTATTTGTATCCAAAAGATTTGACAGAACTACTGTTCCATAATTTAGGGCAAGTATACATTTGTGGATCACAGCAGCACAAGCATACATGCCCATCTGACACCTCCCCCTTTGTCACAGATCCAAAATCATTCTAAAAATATGTCAAATTATAACCAAGTCAATTACCGAGATGGACATTTGATAACTACATTTCCTTAAGTGGTAGTATGTTATACTTATAGTGGACACCACTGATAAGGCCACAGTTGCACACTGGTATTTACTGCTTTAGAGATCACTTTACAATTATTCACAGTATGTCTTTTTTTCTTCTTTATAAGGTTGATTTGCTCTTCACTTGGCAGCATGCAAACAGGGTTCACTACCTAAGAGAAAAAGTGGAAATCTTAATTTAGACTGCCTTAGACACCTCAAACATGTCTGGTGGCATTGTTGGGCATATTTCTTTTATTTTTGTGCTATACAGCTGCAGAGGAAAAAGCTGCAGACCACGAGGTCCACCAGGAAAGATTAAATCAATTCAGAGAGGCATGGGGTAAGTATGATTTATATAATAATTCGAGCCACATGTTATTTTTATTCCCTCAGGTACTAGCATCTTGAGCAGGCATACCTCATCCTTCATCTCAAGCATTCATGCCTTCCTCAATAACTTTTGCTGCTTGCATTAGGTGACTAGACATTCATCTTTACTGTATTTGGGCTCAGTACACTGAAGCAGCAATTTTATGTTTTAATTGACAATTATTTATATGATCTTGACAACTGTCTGTCAGAAAGAATTACATTAAGGCAACCATACTTATTAATTTAGAATGCAAAATTCCAATCTGTCATAGTGAAATGAAGGCAGCAATTTCTTATATCACAGAAATGACATTTGTTTATTTAGTGACATACAAATATCTTTCCAACATATATGGGTGTTGCAAAGGTGTGCAATAGTAAGTTATCATAATTGTGTATGTATTGCCAAACCAAGTTTATTTAAAATATACAGTACTGTGATATCCCATGTATCCAGTTATTCCTTTTTTGCCTCCCTCACCCTTTCTCTCTATTTTTATTTGGGGGGGGGGGGTTATTAACAATCTGCTGTTTTCATAACTCGCTGATGAAAATTAATCACCAACAGCACAGAGAGGTACATCGGCCACTGCAGCTCGGCTCGCCATACCTCCGCAGATGACAGCACAGAAAGTCAGTACTTCACAGTCACAACCTGTCAGTGTTGCCTCCATAAACCCCGCCCTAACTGCTCCAAGTGTGTCAGGTAGCTCTGCCCTGGGTGCTGGTGCAGTGATATCCTCCAGCAGCAGTAGTAGTGAAGGTGTAATGTTGTCACCCAGCAGGAGCTGACAGGGCTGGTTGAGGATATAATGGACAGGGGCCTTGGTACACATATTGGCAGGGTTGAAAAGGTCCTGTGTCACATTGCAAAGATAATGCCATATCTGGCATTAGCCAGGCAGCTGCTGCAGGAGACAGTGATGACAGTTTTAAGGGTGAGGACTAGATTTCTACTGTTCTCAATCAAGACAAGGGTGTGCCTCTGATGTCCCCTACCTATCCCCATTCTTGGTTTCCTCCAACCATATATCTCCATCAACATCCCTGTACATTTTGCATGCCCTGTATATCTATGGCTGCTTTCTAGCCTACCCTATCTGCATCACCCTGTCATTCCCAAGTACCTTTCCCAACATCCTTTCTCTTACCCCCTCACCCAAAAAATGGACACCTATCCCACAAAAAATTACACCCATACATAGCTCTTCACTTTGCCTTTTTGTCATCCTGATTCAAATTATTTGGTCCAATTGGCCATACAAGATTATACTGCTGTTGTTACCAATAACTGGTGTGTTGACTCTGCCAAGTCATGAAATTGTGTGTACCATTGTACATATATGTTGTAAAGAAGTGGATAGTTATGGTGCACTCCCATGACCTTTGTGCAAATTCCTGCATTCTTTTCCTTGTGTCCTATCCTCTGCTTACCAACCCCATTTTCACCACTGTCCTACTCACACCTTTTCCCCCATGTTTAATTTGTCAAAAAACAGATTCACACAACACACATAGCCAGAAATGGCCATTCAAAATCCCTTCTGTTTATGTCCTCTACATTCACTTGGAGTGTGGCATAGCACAGCAATGCTGAAAGATAATGAATGTGGTAACTTCTTACTGTAAAAGCTGAAGATTTCAATTTAATCTGCAGTGGTTTAGTTACTGTTGAGTAAATGTGCTTAAATCTGCTGAACTATGGGAATACAGACTAAAGCTATACTAAAGACAGTACTGTGATAGAGTTAATTAAAACAATTGTTAGGTTCTGAGAATCTTAAAATATGAGTGCCTATGTGGCATGTTGAGATAATTAGCATGTTGATAGTCTGATGTTTTGACATAGTGTCATGGGTTCAATTACAGCTGTATGTCAGTTCATTACTTCATGACATTTCATATTTACATCATATATTTACTTGCAAATATAAATATATGGTCAGACCACCACAGCTTCACGGCACAAAAACACAATTTATTAAAAGACAGATGAATGCTTTCGCATTGTGCAACCAATGCTTCTTCAGATCTCAAAAAATGCAGTAAAACACAATAATTTAAAATAGAATACATCAAATAAAAGTAGTTCAACAATTAATTAAACAATTAAACATAACCAATAAAGAATTTAAAGCAGTTTCCTACTTCTTAAAGCTGGCTTTAAAGAAACATGCCCATTAAGACCGGGGTATCTATCTGCTTGTAATTTTAGAATCCATTTGAGTTCAGCCATTTCAGTGAAATCTACCAAATCACCCCCCCACCATGATTATTATGACCAGCTGGTACTTACCCCCACTAGAGGTAGCAACATCCTTGACCTAATCATTACTAACATGGGTGACCATTGCTCTATACCAGTAGTCAACTCCTCCCTGGTTAGATCCGACCACAAAGTAATCAACTTGGAAATCCACCCCCTGCAAAGGTAACACCATGAAAAATTTCTCCAAAGCTAACTCTGGGCTCCTAAAAACAGAGGTGGCTAACTTCATGGCACCCATGCAATTGGAGAACCTCTGCATGACTGCTGAATCATACACTAATGCTCTGTATGAACACATACACAAATGCATGGATCTCACTATACCCAACAGAACCAAGACGCTCTCCTCCAAAAAAAGGAAGCCAATCCGGTGATCCCCTACCATAAACAAACTCTACAAGAGAAGGAGGAAACTGATGCGAAGTAAGGTGAAGTCCCAAGACTGAAAAACTCCCTTATCAGCCTCAATAAAAAGTTGAGATCCCTCATCAAATCCTCTAAAGCTAGCTATGAAAATAAAATTGCAGCAGATAGTAAAGAATCTCCACGGCAATGCCCAGATTTGCTCAGAGCTGTTGCACAATGGCACCTCCTATGCTGAGCCAACAGATATTGCCAATATACTGGCCGATAGATTCAGTGCCAACTTTACCCCCCCTAAAGGACCAATCACTATACCAGTAGATTGCCAGGCACCCAGTATTACTGATGCACAGGTTAAAACAGCACTGTCCAAGGCCAAGAATACAGCTTCTATGGGAACTGACAATATCCCTGGCTGTGTTCTACATGAACTACAAGGCGAACTGGCACCTCACCTGTGTGCCCTATTCAGTCACAGTCTCACCTCAGGCTTTGTCCTTACTGAATGGCGCACTACCACAGTCATCCCTCTCCACATAGGAGGAGTGACTACAGATCCTGGGAACTATAGCCCCATTAGCCTGACAAGTATAATCTGCAAAGCTATGAAATGCATCATCATGGACCTAATAAAGAAGGATATAGGATATCTCCAAACTTTGGATCCCACACAATTTGGTTTTGTGAAGGGTAGATCATTCCTGCAAAACCTGGCTGACTTCTTTGAGTCAGTCACCAGAGCTGTGGATGAAGGCAAGGTGGTTTATACAGCCTACCTTGATCTGGCCAAGGCCTTTGATACCATTCCTCACTCAGAAATTGTAGAAAAACTCACTAAGCTAGGCATCAACCCCTATATCACTAAGTGGGTTGGAAACTGGCTCACAGATAGAACCAACAGGGAGAAAGTAGCTGACTCCAAGTCAGACTGCCAACCAGTTACGAGTGTAGTCCCAGAGGGTTCGGTCCTGGGTCTTCTCCTGTTTGGTATCTACTTCTCTGAAGTCCAGGCCAACACAAATGGACTCTGGTGGACAAAGTTTACAGATGGTTGCAAGTTGGGAGCCAGAATTAACTTTCCAAATGATGTTGACATCCTACAGAAAGGCCTCAATGAGACCAACAACTGGTGTTAGAACCATGGCCTTAAGTACAATGCCAAAAAATGTGTCATCATCCCCTTTGGGAAAAACCCAGTTCATATGAATTACCACATTGATGGTAGTCCACTGAACACAGAAGGCATTATAAGAGATCTGGGGACACAGGTTGACAGCAACCTCTCTTTTGACCACCACATTGCCACTCTGGTCAGAAAGTCCTTCTCTGTGGCACATCTCATTACTAAGGCTTTTGCATCCAGGAAGAAAGAGGTCATTGTCTCCCTCTACTCTTCCCTCATTAGGCCAATCTTTGAGTATAATTCCCCATTTGACATGTACCTCACTGGACACCTGCAACAACTGGAGAGGCCACAAAAGTACCTCACAAAGAGGATCCTATGCCTTAAACACTTGTTCCATATGGACAGACTCAAACAACTCTAACTGTTATCTGTCTCATATCATCTACTTAGAGGCAATCTTTGCTTGACTTACAAAGCCATGTCTGACACAGCTTTGTTAGAAATGCTACATATAAAGAAATCCCAATCCCTCCACACTACACACTCCAGAGACCTCAACCTCATTACCACAATCAACAGAACAAGCTGGAGGAACAGGTTCATAACCCAGAGACTGCCCATGCTATGGAATAGATTTCCCATAGATGTCAAGCCGAGTGCCTCACTGGCCCTTTTCAAGAAAAATCTTGATGAGTGGATAGGAAATAGAAAATCCACCCCAGGGATCATTCTAGTGGCTCTACTTGACAGAGGCACTGGAAACTAAGGTCAGGTGGCACAATGCAAGGGTAATTCTATGGGCTAGGCTTGTAAGGGCTCTAGGGCCATTAGCCTTGTACACACCTATGAGCCTATGAACTGTGCCCTGTGTTATCTTTAATATGTTTACAAGGGTGTTTTTATCATTACCTGCTTTAATATCATATAAATGGTTGGAAATCTTGTCCTTCAGCTTCCTGTTGGTTTTACCAACATAAAGTCCTTGGCAGGATTTACAAGTTGCTAGATATATCACATTCTCACTACTGCAATCTGCATAAAATCTAGGTTGAAAGATAAAATTCAGATGGGGATGTTTAAAGATCTGTTCAAAGCATATACTAGTGCTGGCTCTACAATTCTGACACATAAATGTACCCAGCCTAGTTGACTGGGGATATAGCATTCCTGTACCAAGAGGTTGACCACTACATAATTGTCTTTTTAAATTCCTGCAGTTCTTGTACAGAAATTGGGGATGGGGTCCAACTATATCTGCTGTTTTAGAATTTATTGTGAGAAGCCTCCAATTCCTATGTATGATGCCACATAGTGAACCTATGTCATTACTATGTTTAATACCAAATCCAAGTTTGCTCTTGGCCACAGTTGTCACCAGAGGTGTGTTATCCACATGTTCCCATGAAGAAAAATAAGGAGCAGCATTTGTATATCTACTGCTGCAAACTTCACTCTGTTAGACTCCAATATATCCCTCTTATAACCCCTATAGCTAAATAAGTCCATCAGTTCATCAACTTTCTGAGTGAACTCATGGTTATCAGTACAAAGCCTTGATATTCTCATCTTTTAGCCTTTTACCACATTAGGGTACATATATCTGGGTGCATACTATCAAATGATAAAAAGCTGTTTTTCTAACATTCCTTATGAAATAGAGATGTAACCAGCTTTCCTGCATCATTCACACTTAAATGCACATCTAAAAAAAATCAATCTTTTGTTCAGAACTTGACATGCTAAAACTCAAGAAATTTGTTGTGCAATTAATATATTCAACAAAAGTATAAAGTCCATCCTTAGTGACTCCCATAGGAGAAAAATGTCAACAACTCATCAATAAAATATAATATGGTGTACATACGGATTATCATTAAACACATATTTCTCTTCCCACACATGCATCATTAAATTTGCATATGAATTCGCACCAGGGGTGCCCATGGCAATCCCCTCATTTCTGTGCAAAAACGATTTCTCCATACATGAGTATATTATTATTCAATACCAGTTCTAGTAGGGTGCAGATAGTAGAACAAAAATCACCTCTAGATACCAGAAACCCTCTTATAATGTCAAGCCCCAAATCATTTGGGATGTAGGTAAAAAGGATCCGAACTTCCATGGTTACAAACATTAGCCCTGTCATACTACCATAGGATTGCAAAAACACATATAAATCATTTAAAAAATGCTCAGTATCCTTTAAAACAGTTGGAATCGAAATCAACAACCTTTTTAATTTAATCTCAATATAAATTGAACAAGCTTGGGCTACCCAACCTTCCCTCGAGACTATTGCATATAATGGGGGATTTACTAGACTCTTGTGGACTTTGGGTAGCCCTTTAATCAATGGAATTTTAGGTTTTAGGTTAGATTTATAAAGAAACTCGAACAAAGTTTGATCTATCAAACCATCCATCAGCATTTTATATAGGGCATTATGTACATATCTCACAATCTGTTGCACCCTATCAAAAGTTATTTTGTTATACACTGCTTGATCTTGTAACATATCCAACATTTTCATATCATAGTCCTTAAAGTTTAAAACAACAATTGACCCTCCCTTATCAGAAGACCTAATACAAATGCTTCTCTTTCAACAGCTGTTAAGTTACAGAACATCTTCTTCCATGTGCCATACATATACTCACAAAGATCATCCTCACATACCTTAAGAAATGTTTGTACGTGTCCTGGTAACTGAGTTGCAAATTTGCTCGGCTTCCTCAAGTGTGGTCTGTTTATATCATTGCTATTATCCTCAAAAAAGCAGCTGTGGCCATTTAATGCTTTTAGAGGGAAAGAGGTGCAAACATTTGGTGAGTGGGATGGGAGGCAACATTTTCATTCTTCAAATGGCAGATGTTTTGTGTGGCATCAATATATGCACACAGTTAGAACATTATATTGTCTGCCTACACCCCTGTTTCAAAACACTGATGAGGTCATTGTTTTCCAAGTGAACTGAAACTATTTGAATGCCAGACTTCTGCTGTAGTGTCTGCATGTCTTACACTATTCTGTATAATGTGTAACTAGATAGATAGGATGTTCAAATACAGTAGTGCTTAACTTCTGAAAGTGTGACTACCAATGGAGTCATGACTGTTTTACACACAATTGTAGTGGCAATTTTTACAAGCCCTGATTGACTCTAAAAATAATGTTTCCAGATACATGTTCTTGGCAATAGACTGCTGATGTAATTTCTTCATAGATGCTGTATGTCTCAAATGTAGTCATTGTTCTCTTGTTGCACTGTCTGCTGATAATGTGTGCATAGATGGTGTAAGTGAATAGGTAGTGGGCTCAATTCCATCATGTTTCCAGTGATGTTATAGTTATTACTGTTAGATAACACTGGCCACTTCACAAGCACCTTTATATTTCCCTCTAATTATGAGATTGAATTACAGTGGCATTCCATGACACTAGGAAATCATCTCATACACAGGCTAAATAATTTTTTGTCCACATGATGATTACATACTGCTAATATACCTGCAGTATGTCACATTTGGAGTATGCGTTCTCTTCAATTGCATGACTTTGATAGTGTGCTTTGTACATTGAGTAACTACATACATTGGATGTTGGAATCCAGTTGTGAGTGTGTCTTTAACCCTCATACTGTGTAAACTATTCTGTAAGGAGGTATATGATGTGTAGCTGTACACTATTATTGTACACTTTGGACACTTTTAGCATAAACATCCAACTAATAAACAGATGTGATATCCATTTAACTGTGTATTATCTAAATTGTACCTAAACATAATTGTGTGGTGTTTGCAATTCAAGCAATGATATTTAGCTTGTAGATTGTCACACTAGTTGTAAGACTTCCACTGTGGCACATGTGGTTTATCCAGATGACTTTTATCAGTTGAGTTGCATTGCTTAATGTTTAATGCCTGACAGGGGCACCCTTATATGAATGGACTGATGTTACATAAACATTATTGTATTAAACTTGGATAATTATTTGAAATCCATCCATTACTGCTCTGACGACATTGTGTCATTGTTATTGTGACTGTATGTGTCACTGGCACAATATGCTGTCTGTTGTTGATGAAGTACAGCAATTACAGGCAGTGACTCTTGCAGAAAAACACAGTGAAATGCATTCACACAACTACATATCTCATAATTGTATTGACATTTTTATCATGGCGCATTGATTGTTTGTCTTTCGGCTTTTCCCGGTAAGGGGTTGCCACAGCGGAACTCTGGTCCGCTAATGATTGGCAGTAGATTTTTACGAAATGCCGAGGTGCCAGCTCGACACCCAACATTCAATGAAGGCACGCCCATTTACGCACGCATGTCTTTCGAACGCTACCTAACCACGGGGAGGACATGCAGACTCCACACAGAAGGCACTCCCAAGCCAAGCCGAAAATCAAACAGGAGAACCTCTTGCTGTGAGGTAACAACGCTACCGCCATACCACCACAGCATACTTTCATCCTGTGAAATACCATGTACTGTCTTCTGTCAAACACTCATGTGTTCAACATATACATTTGATGCCTGTTAACATTGTTTTGCCTTATACTATAATGCATGAATGACATTTACCACAGTTATAATGTGTTCTTTTACTGTGTGAGAGTCTTCCATGATCCCTTTCATCTCAGAGATTGTTTACCAGATATACATATGATGTAATAGGTTAGTACAGGTAGATTGTCACACTAGTTGTAAGACTTCCACTGTGGCACATGTGGTTTATCCAAATGACTTTTATCAGTTGAGTTGCATTGCTTATTGTTTAATGCCTGACAGGGGCACCCTTATATGAATGTACTGATGTTACATAAACATTATTGTATTTAGTTATTCAAATCTATTTTTATGTTGAACAATGATATATCATCATAGGTTGTGATTGCATGGCAATGAACTGTTTATTTGGGGCATGTCATGCTGTGAGTGCTCCTGT
The DNA here is from genome assembly GCF_019279795.1 of Protopterus annectens. Lineage (NCBI taxonomy): Eukaryota > Metazoa > Chordata > Ceratodontiformes > Protopteridae > Protopterus > Protopterus annectens. The sequence goes on from NC_056735.1 coordinate 1,960,832,246, forward strand.
GACATATGCACTGAGTACTGGCTTTTATAGAAAACTTACACAGATAGACTGGTATTCACTTCTAGGACAGTGTGTGTCTTACATGATGGGCATGGCTTCCTTGTCAAAGAAGCATTCACATTGTAAAGCTCAATGTTTTGTTGACAGTAATATGCGCAACTCCTATGCAGCATTCTGACTAAATCTGATTGTTCGTATTATATCCAAACCTCCTGAGTAAACACACACACACTTAATTCAGTTATTTGTGACAGCTTCCATTGCTATCTGATTTGGCACGTACTATCAATATAGTGGTTTTGTGGGAGACTTGTATAACAGGCAAGGGTTTGAATCTGGTATGTCTGTGTGTCAGACAACAGAGGTTTACACTCACAGGATCAGCTTTTTCAGGCATTTTCATAACAGGTAGGTCATCATTGCATCTTATATGGTATGATATTGCTGTATGCCCTTCAAACGTGTTCTTCCTTACGTGACTGATATGCATCAGTCTGTGGTACCCATGATTGTTACACATCTCTCTGATATATGTTTGGGCATATGTTCTAGAAGGACATGATGCAACTGTTTTCTTAGGTTATTCCTTGATCACATGCATTAGGTTTTCACAAGTTAATTATGCTGTGTATTACATGTTTTCCTCCAGACATCTTTAATATTGCAATTGTTTCCATCACAATATAAACCTTAAATGCAGATTTTTGATTCCATAAACATTTCTTACTGTATGGCATACAGCAACACCATCAAGAAGTGTGATTGGTCCTTTGTTACAAAACTTTCTATTGTGTTGCTGCCGTTGAATTGCTGTTTTGTTATTGTTTTCTGTGACTGCATGTGAGCATGCCCAGTGCTACTATGTTAGACATGTTTGCAAATCAGCAAGGGCAAAACTGGGCTCCGGACATTTCATCTGCTCCATCTTGCCATTGGTCATTTATGTATGTTGTTTGTTATTGATTGGCATGTTGCATTTATACAACCATACAGCACTTACTTATCTATTATATGCTCATAGGTGATAAACTCCTTTCCTATTGTTGCCACTGTTATTTCTTTGCAAAAATATATCAATTTCTGATTTACCTGACATTACAGCTGTAAGATCCTCTTGTTCTTGTAGATACATGGTGAGATGGATAATACAGCGATGCTGTCAGCTTGTATATATCAATTCCTGTATATACATCCTTATATGCAGTATCTGCATTCTCTGCATAATGTATCACATTTTCACTTCCCTTTGTTGCACTGCAGCTTTATGTTCCTAGCACATCCTTTATCAGCATGTCCATTATTATTTATGTGAGTAACTGTGGGATCAACATTCACACCAACTATCATTACACCAGTTTTGCAGGTTTTATGTCAGAAATGCTTCTTACACACTTTTGTCACATTTGCATATTGGATATGAGTACACTTTAAATATTTCCCTCTCCAACATTGCTACATCATTAAAACACATTTTTGTGTAACAATTTACTCATTCCACTTCCCCTCATTCTGTACTGTTTCTCTGTACTTGCCCTTAATATGTCTGGGCTGCAGTGTGCTCTCATATCTCAGCATTACCTAAATGAGATCCTTTTTGTTTACATTGTGCGCTGGTGCTTGCAAGCACCTTTCAAGTGCTGTGAATACTATTGCCAGCCACAGAAAAGTTTTTGCAACCATGTAGGCATGATGAGCAGCAGGCATCTTTAATTAGCATTGCTGTTCATCATGCTAACTCACTTAAATCATGTAAGCATAGATTGGCACCTACACGATTGTTAATGATTCCAAGGGAATGTCTCTTGATAGACATCTGTTTTTAATTTGTCAACTTCATTATGCAGGTCATCTGCAGAGTTCATCATGGAAAAATAAATGGCTTGCACTTTAACTTTACCTTTTTAAACATACATTGAATAAGAACAGTCCAGACATAAAAAATGGAAAAAAGGTGGCTTTCTGATCTAGTTTCCTGAAGCTGACTTTGAAGCTTCATTATTTTTTACATAAAAGAATAGCCATTGTACTAAGATTAAAACTAACCGAGCTAAGGAGAGTGCCAGTCTCAAGTGAGTATTCTACTCCATAAATGATTCCAAAAGATTGGGATTTATCAGCCCCTATTCAGCATATGTTAATGTGAAGCTGGCTGAACCCCACACTGATTTTACAATTGGGAGCTAGGTTTTCTTCACTAAAAGTCATTTAATATACCACATTTGCAAATTTCACAAATACACAAAACCAAAGCAACGGTGAAGCCATTGAAATGAACAGGCTTCTTGGTAAGACAGCATCTCCATGTATATGTGGATCTAGGTACTGTAGTCAGTGTGGTCTGGGAAGCCAAACTGCCTGCAATATCTAGTTGCATATGCAGATGGAGCTGTAATGTAGGTACAGGAGTATAGGGGCCCAGCCTGGGACTTCACGTGTTTGATGAAGTTGGTAGAGTGAGCAATCTTCCAAACTCCTCAGGAATTGCTTATTTTAGTGCGGTTTACAAAAAAAAAATGAAAAAGAAGATTGCTTCCTGTCATGGGCTAGTGGTCCACATGCATGTTGCTTTCCTCTGAAATTGTAAATTTAGACAATATGCCCCTGCTGGCCATGAATCCTGTTCACCAACCTGCCCTACAAATGGAGCTGTGGCACATAACTATGGCTATGCTGCTGTACTTGTATGTCAGAGCTGTTGTTGCAGGCAGGCTTTCTGCCTGCAATACAAAGCATGTGATACAGATAGAACCACTCTGATCAAGAACTTCAGATGGATTTGGTGCTTCTGCCAAGTTCTGAAGCACCGTTAGTACTACTGACTGACTGGGTAAGGTGGTTCATTAAAACTGAATGTAACAGAATCATATTATCTTGTCTGAGTATAGAAGGACCCCATTCAGTTCAATACCTTGGCATCGAGGCATTAAGTTGGGTGGGTTCTATTTTCCTGTTCAAAGAAACAAGGGCAAGATGATAGAGGCTGTATCGTCCCACTATTTTAGTGATTCAGAGTCTAGCTTAATATTTCAGGACACCAGCACTACAGTCTGCTTATGTTAAAGTTAAATAGATAAAATCAACAATTATCAGACACAAATATATCTGTATGGGGGGGTTCTAAGATGATATGTATAATATTTTATTATTTTTTATTATTTTAATGAAGTATATAACTAAATGACAAAAAAAAATAAATCAGATATAAAAACAGAATTGTACAAGTAATAGTGAATCTTCCCCTTCATGTCTTCCTGTGCAAAAGAAATGAATGCTTTCAAAGTGGTGGACCCCGTTAATAGTCCCCATTGAGCCTGTATCAGAAACTGAAATTAAATTTCCTGATTTCATACATTAAAAGTCAAATGGTCAATTATTTAATTGTTATTAAGGCCAAGAAAAGGATTTGTTTTTGCATATGAAATATGAAGGGATGCTTTAATCCTCATTGACATACTGCTTGCCAAGGAACACACTTGCAAGCAAAACTTGGCAAAGTTAAAATCTCCAGTTGTTTTTGACAGGAAATCACTGCTGGTGCATTTTTACTTTTGTGCTGGAAATGATTCCTTGATTTACAGAAATCCCTTCTTCCTTCATGCTTGCCTGACCTTGGAGCTGGTATATGTGAAGTCCAGGGGTATGGTAGTGCAATAAGGGCTTGCCTTTCTTCATGAAAAATATTATCTTTTTCATCAGTATGACTTTCCAAGCAGTTATGTTCATTGAGTGGGGTTCTCAGTATCATGTATCTCAGTAGGTTATAGTGGAAGCAATATGAAGCTGAGATCCGAGAATCCAGTTCTCATAACACATAAGTGAAATGTTGTTTGTTTCCTTCTGTCATGGCCGGCCTTAGGCATAGGCGAACTAGGCGACCGCCTAGGGTGCCGTACAGGCCGGCCTTGGAAAGGGTGCTATTTTTAAGTGTTTATTTTAATTAATAAAATCTGCATTCTTCTTGGCTCCCTGTTCAGGAAGCCTGAAGCATAGCGTGAGATGGGTTGAGCGGCGCCCTCCCACTTACAGCTGCAGTAGGGGTTGAGTGCCCTTCCACTTACAGCTGCAGGTTGCCCCGGAGACTAAAAAAAAAAAAAAAAAAAAAAGGAAAACATCGCCGTACATGAATCTGGAACATCAGCATACATGCGTCATGATACCAGCGTGGACGTAAATACATTCTTCAAGCCTGCACGCAATTTAAACAAGCAGTTCTTTTACGCCAAGTCCGTGTGTCCGCGTGTAGCCATTTGCTTTAGAAAGAAGGTAAGTGTATGCATGTTTATGTTTTTGTAATTTAAACCGCTCACTTCAAAATCAGTTTTTATCGACAAGCCCTAATCATTAGCCCCGTGTTATTAAATATGATGATTGTTGAGAAAAGGAACAAAGCCCTAAGTATTCAAAGTCGGAATACAGAGTTTTAAAGTCTTGCTTGCCACATCAATATTTCAGTTAATAGAGTTCAGCACTGCAAAGTGATTAGAACATTGCAATATTTCATACTAGTAGTTAATGTTACAACATAAGGAAATGTAGTTGCGCTTGCTTACTTTTGCAGATTGGCTTAACATGTGCACTTTTATTAAAGTTTTCCCCTTGCTGCATAGCCATCTTAGTACTTTGATTTTTGTAATCTACAATCACATTTGCAATAATCTAAGCGGTCGGTTTACCAACTCTTATGTGAGCAATGTATTTGTACCAAATGGTACTGAAAAACTATCACTCTTAAGTACAATGTACACAACAGCCACATACTGGTTCACACTCCTAAACTTCAGAGGGAAGGACCACCGGTTATGATGAAGCAAACTTTGTAATCTGCAGCACAGACGTGTTCTGCACAATGTCATAACAGTTCAGTGCTCTGAGAGAACAGGTACAGGCAAAATAAGTAAATACACACAAACAAAATACAGCCGGCTACTCAGGTATTCTTGGCTAAAACTTAAGATGCATAAGTAGTCTGTGCAGCCTAGTGTATGGTAAAAAGTGTATGGTATGAACTAACTCCTGGCAGTGATGATTATGTAGCTCTGCCTCATTCATTCATGTTTTGGTCTTGTTATATTCAATTAAGCTTTTGACTGCTATGAGTTTAATTCGATATAAAACAGTTAGTGTTACTATGACAATGATGTGTTGTTATGAACAAAATTTAAATGCACTTGTGCTATTTTCAGGGCTTTTTTGTGCACTGAACTATTATTACATAGTTTTAAATATTAAATTATCATAAAAAACTATTTTAAAATTGCACGATGACTGTTTAGAATGGATGGAGTTCCTTGAGTACTGTGATAACTTCTGAAGGGTTTGCTAGCACAAAAAGCTTGTGAACCACATCTGTGTAGAGATAACTTCAAAGCAAGTATGGCCCTAGTCAAATGGCTGCTGTTGTGTCAGGAAAAGAGCTCAGTACCACAGACAGTATTTTTTTGGGTTAATTCTTGAACAGTGTTCATCAGTTCATCAGGCTCATTGTGACCTGTGTTGCCTTGGTAGAGATTATCATAGCATTCTATGGACATCACTGCATTCTTAAGACATTTTTCCCTGAGCTGCTTTTAGAGCCATTGATACCTGAAGAGAACTGATTTACACAAATGTAAATGTTGTGTTATGGTTTCCTAAAATTATTATATTTCTGCTTATTCTCTGAACATCAACATACAGACAGACTTTGAATGGTATGAGATCTTACATTCCAATCTTTGCTGAATGAGCATGTAATTTGATAAACTGAATTGTGAATGTAGCACAGTTACCATGAAAAGCAGTCTTTGATGTTGCATGGAAAACAAGTTTTGACACTAGGTTTTTCTGTCCCATTTGGTATTCAATGACATTACAAGAACAGAGCAATGCATTGATGAGGCAAATGTGGTTTTGAATGACGACCAGTTGCTGACATTGTGTGACAAACTGCCAGCTTATACTGAATCTGAGCTATTTATGTACAGCTGGAGAGAGAGAGAGAGAGAGAGGGAAAGAGAGCTGTTGTATGGTGCCCATGTTGTGATAGTATTTATCTGTGATCTACATATAAAGGCCAACATATTAAACTATGATAACTTCTGAGTCACCAGGCTGACTTGTAACTAAATGAGTGCATGATGTGAAACTAAATGAATATCCTTCCAATATGACACCTTGAAACCCAGTACCTCTAAAGAAACTTCTTAGCCCCAGTTGCACAGCACTACTTACTCAAGTACATGTATCATTGAAATACATGTACCAAAATTAGGTGAGCTTCTTGCAGTGGCAACAATGACAAAGTAAAGACAGCAGTATCTACATTTTAAGGGCAGATAAGGGTTCTACACTCCTAAGTATGTCCTCCTTTGCATGAGATGCCTAGCAGCTATGAACTTGTCATTTTTAGTCATTTCTTATTGCAATATTATCAGTTTATCAATTTTTAATGTAATATAGGCAATTAATTCTTCAAGGGCAACAGGCACTGAATTTGTTGATGAAACACTAGATGCAAAGTTGTTTGCCACTGGCAATCTCTTCATTAGTAACAGATTTCTTTAATGTGGAATTGTTCAGATGATTTCTCTTCTGCAGAGATTGTTTGTATTGTGTGATATTGGTGGATTGTAATGACAGAAGTCTGAGTACCTTTTATGGTTGGAATTTTTTGAAATGGGTAGTTTTGTCATTATTGGTTTATATATTTTGTTTCTTTGCTTATAAAAAAAATGCTTAAAACTACAAATGTAAAACACATTCTAACAAGTGGTGCTGTTATTACATAAGGAATATAATTTAATGCAATCAGGAAGTTGAATCAAAGAACAAATACATGTATGCATGGCCGTAAAAATGTGTGCAAGGAGTCTGTTTTGAAAACAGCCCAAATGTAAACTTAATCCTCCACTGACCAGATGCATTTTCTATAAATATGGGTTTTCATGCAGTTTCAGTGGCAGAGAATTGTACTGTTCATGCTAAGCCTGTTTTCATTGCAAGATTGTATTGTTTATCAAATGGCTCTCTGTGTTTGTACTATTCTAGCTTAAGTTTCTGTACACAGAGAGAAGAGATGTTGCTGTTCTACTTTCACTGAGCTGTAAGGTTTGCTCGCTTCCCAGAGTAAATTAAACTGTTTAGATTAACCTAAACAAGCCTTTGAACAAAGGCACATAGGCTTCTATTTTCTGAAGACATGACTATTATAGAAAAGTATGTGTGAAGGAGCAACAGATAAAGCAGGTTTATTAAAGGAAATTTCCATCTTCACTTGCAGTTTAAACTACATTACAAGGTATCCTTTCTTCTATGCATTGAAATAATTAAAGGAAATGACTGGACTGGCTTTTTTGGGGAGTGAATGACTGGAGTGTTTTTTTTGGGGAGTGACCTACCTGTGGGCATGGCTCGTATGGGGTGTTTCATGAGTATATGGGTGGGGCTTAAGGGGCGCCGGAGCGCTACTTCGCCTAGGGTGCCATATCAGCTAAGGCCGGCCCTGCCTTCTGTTATAAGGAAATGATAGGATAATACCACCAAAAGTGAAATCAGGTATCTAAGTCATAGCCATGCCACCATTGCTATGTGCTTGGTACACCTCGTGAAACATATGTTGTTCAATACTGTAGCATCTAGCTGATTAATGAGAATTGTTATACTTGGTGTTACTTAGTTCTCTAGGGTGGATGATGCCTGATATTTCCAAATTCAAATTATCCATCAAAGTTTGCTTATTTAACAATCAGATTGTTCCAATCAGATGAGATAGTCTTGCCAGTGACATTTCCCCCATAATAAAGAAATATTTAGAAAGATAATCAGTTTGAAAATTCGAGTAGTCTGTCTAACTTAACTGTAGTCTGATGTATAAGTTCGCAATGAATATGTTTTAACTGCATTGTTCACTATTGCTTTAAAATGAAACTGAATCATACCAGTCTTTGATTAAGCTTTCATTTTTATCGCATTTAAACACCAAATTCATATATGTGATAAAGATAAGCAAAATATTGAACCATGCAGATTAAAAAAACCTTAACAGGTCGAAGTCCTTATTGTTCTATTAACACTGAACAAGATCAATGACATTACCTTTGTTCTGGAATGGCAGTCATTATAGATTAACCTAAAGTTGCACACAACTTAAAGTTTTAGAGTCTTGAAGTTCATATCCTAAAAATTTCAGGTTTGCAGCCATGACTTGCTGAAGAATCTAAGCTTTGCCTATCTTTTATATAAATCTCCTCCAAACAGTTCACACTACCTTAAACTATATATAACTTGGAAGCACGATACAATTTTAATCAAACCCAAACAGCAATGAGCCTCATTGCCAAAATGTTCATCTTTTCAATTATTGACATAGTTAAATATTGTCATTTTTGGCTTATCTGTGTCACCTTGTAGAAATCCAGCCATGTTCAATTTTAATGTTCGCTTTAGTATCTGTCTTCCAAGAAATTTCATTGACCTCACTAACTGAGCATCTTGAATCTCAGTAATGAAAGGCTTTAAGAAGAAAATGTTGACTTTACCGACGTTAATTGCTTATCCTGTTGCATACTGTATTTTGTGTGTTAAATGCAAAAAAAAAAAAATGCATAAAGAATTAGTCATCTGCATATGGAATAACATTAAAGCTTATATTATTCGCATGAATTGTAAGTATACTTTCCCTCTTGAATGCCTATGGTATAGAGTTTAATTCTAATAATTAAATATAAAGTGACTTAACTTGTTTAATACATGAACTTTCCAAAAGTGATATTTTGGGTGTCCTTTGCTTTGTATCCTAGAAAGTAAGGAGTGACAGTAAAGATCTGCCAAAGAAACTAAGCTCTGTCTCATTTTCATATTAAGCTTGTCCAAACAGCTCATTTTTTTCTGAAACCAGAGATAATCAAGTGTCAAAGTGTAATTATTAATCAAAAGGACTTTGTCATCAAGAAGTTACAGTTTCAAAAAGGTTCCTCTACTGAATAATGACACCTTTATATATTACCATTTTGGCCCATCTGAGTCATCTGTTAGAAACCTAACCTTGCCTCAAATTTAATGCTGAATTCAATGTATGTGGAATAATACATGTCAAGAAATATCACTCTTGTAGTTCTTGGACATATTATATATTATTTTTAAAGATTGTAAAAATACATTTTTAAGTTTTGATAGTGTTAAGGTTAATCCCCTATCCTGTTATAATCTGTACTCTCTGTAATAAAATAAAAACAATCCCCAGGATTCATGAAGCTCGGCGCAAGGCCGGCGTTCGGCTTGCGCCAACTGTGCGGCGTGCAGATGGCACAGTAGCGCCATATGCATATTAATGAAGGCGTGCTGCCGCCACATCCACGTGCATAGGAAACATGCGTGAGTGCATGGGGCATGTCGTAGCACCGCATGGAGAGGTGGACATGTCGGCTATTGATATGCAACCTAAAATGCTGAATATTACACCCTGCCTGCAATAGTAATCACACCTGTCAGTGTCTGTGGATACTGAAACGTATGCAAAGCATGCAAGACAGTTCTTGCGAACACAAAAATAAGAAGCAAACACAAATGCACATAGCCGAATATTGAGTCCCCATCCTTCGAACAAATGACATTTAAAAACCAAAGGAAAAACACCCACAAGGGCAGATGCCAATAAAATTGAAGTGAACACCACAAAGTACAGTCCACCTCCAGACAAGTGAGCAATCACAATTTATTAATATAACAGGACTAAGCGCTTTCGCCAGTAATCTGGCTTCTTCAGACTCTGAAGAAGCCAGATTACTGGCGAAAGCGCTTAGTCCTGTTATATTAATAAATTGTGATTGCTCACTTGTCTGGAGGTGGACTGTACTTTGTGGTGTTCACTTCAATTTTAAATGACATTTAAAACCCTGTGCCCGTATTCTAATGCAGTGTTGATAGTTATACCAAGTGGAAGCGAAATGCATCGTGTTAGCGCACCACCAATAGCTAAGTCTAGCCCAATGGTCAGGGTTACCACCTGTCCCACATTGTGAGGGACAGTACCCATCTGGGCAGTTGTGTCCATACCAAAACCATTATAAATTTAAAATATCCTCTTTCCTTTCACACACCTCTCTGAATAGCTTAAAATTATTCCCCCTATTGAAATTCAAAATAAAACTCTTTCAAAAATTGATTAAGGACATTAATCTTCAACTTATTCTTCCTTTTCTCCAACCATTACACCTTAATCCAAATCTTAAAATCAACAACAAGATGATAGATCTTACTGAATTCCCTCTCATTAAAGACCTTAGTGTTTGGGATATTATCAAACATAAATCTCTGTCTCTTGCTGAGCTACGACTAATCCTTAAGGTCAACAACAGGTATACGGTTATTCTCCGTCAACTCAGAGAACTTTTAACTTCGCAAACTAATAATTTTTTCCCTGAACTGCAGGTAATTGATAAACTAAACTTAATCATTACTACAGTTTCTAACAATAATAAAACAATCTCCTCGTCATACAAATTATTACTCCCATTACTTTACAAAGGAAAATGTCTTTTCTCCAAATACTGGGATAACCAAAACTCTCTCATTACAGAGGATCAAAAACTACTAGCCATAAAAACCAGTATAGAACTATCTCCCTTCAAAAAACTCATACACTCAATTGATGTTAAATAATAACTCCTATTATACCCCTGTAAAAATTAACAAATTTAATTCCAATAGCTCTCCTATTTGTACATGCTGTCCTGGTGTGAGAGCTGACTTACTACATATTATGTGGCACTGCAATAACTCCCATAAATTATGGTGCTCCCTCAAAGTGTGTCTCAAAAAAATGGATTATTACAATTCTACCCTCTCATGGGAAACGGTTATTCTAAACATTCCCTCCTAGTATGCCTAAATTACATCTCCATATTCTAATAACGCTGTGTTCTTTCATAAAACTTTACATCACCTATAATTGGTTAGATCGTACCAAATTATGTTGGCGGGGATTTAAAGATATGGCTATCAAATATATTTCTGCCCAGAAGTTCATCATAAATGGACCTAAGAAGAGAGCATACTTCAGTAAACTTTGGAAAAGCCTGTTTGAAGTAATTCTGTGTGATTAAATTATGGTGATTGTATAAAACTTACCTTACGTATTTTTTTTTTTTTTTTTTTTTTTATCTTTGTCTGAGGGGTTTGTCTCTCATAATGCAAGTTTCAAGTGGGGCTGCTAATATTTAGTCTTATAACTAGTGACACTGTGTAAATGTTGTCATGGCAGCTTTGTAAATATTGGTATTTTTAGGTTGTTGTTGTTAGTTAGGGTACTATGCATACTTCAATATGTACTACTCTTTTCCTCCGTTCAACGTAATAGGCTTTCATGTTTATCTTTTCCTCCTAACAATGTTGCAAGCCATTATGTATGTAAGTTTTGTGTATTCTCATTGTTTGTACCATTACATGTATGCATGGTTTATATTATAAAATAAAAAAATTATTTGAGAAAAAAAAATAAATTTAAAATATCCTGCGACCGTATGACATAATTATGTCCCACATCTCATGTAATCGTCATATACAATAGTTATTTCCATATGTAATATACCTACTTGTTACAAGAAATAGAATAAGCAAGTAAATGAAACAGAAGAAGCATCTAAACTGCTACAAAAATAAGCTTACATTTAGGTATAAAACAAAAGTACTATACATTGTACTGACCGTGGGTATGTGTTGGCCTGTAAAATCTGATGTGTGTCTGGAATATATCCCATCCTGGCCATATGAAAAGGTGGCAACCCTACCAATGGTCAGAGCATTCGGCCAAAATCTGCCCATTTCCGGTCCAAGCCGTCCTTATCAGGATGGGTCAAATATGAACGGGTATTACCCGGGTCTACCTACCATGTCATGAATGATAAGCATTTGCATGTACCTATGTGCATGATGTACAGTATGTGGAAGGTGAAAAATGCTAGGGTAATCCTCAAAACCATACAGGTACCAGAGATATGTAGTGTATGCAATGTGTTCCCTTGACCGTGCCATGTGCCATCAACTAGAGAAGGGATGGATGGAGTTTGTGGAATATGGGTGTGGGGGGGACAGGTAATTTAATAATCCGCAAAGGGGAGACTGTTTTGGATGCACAATAGGTGAACTGGAGGTGTATGAGGGAGCAGTGGGTGAATCAGAAAGAAACACAAAGAACAAACATACACATCCACAATACAATCTGACATGCCATACTGTAGAACACAATCACACAAACATATAAATATTAAAATGTGCGATACACATGTACAGAACCGTCACCGGCACATACACACATAATGGTCTGGACAGAACTGAGCCATCCAACTACAACACACCTGGATGCATAATTGAATACCCATCATCCCCTCTACATCACACAACCCCCCAATTCCTGAATGTCCACCAAATCCAGCCATACTCGGGCTGCTAGCTTGGCGCAGCCATATCTGCACATAGTGACCACTACTCATATCTAGTAGGCAGTCTCACCATAGGCAGTATCAGGGTTTCAAACTATGTATCCCTTGCATTTAAAACCGTATCACATTTTCATAAATCCAAAAAAATCGAAGGTTATTGTCTTGCTCAATTTTTGGATATCCCTCATGGGATAGGTATCCTGTGTAAACATCAGACTTGCTATCACGACATAATGTCCAGTCCTGTAGACATCTGGACACAAGTTGTATGTGCAGTAGTAGTTAATGAGACTGCTCAGCCTCCAGCCGGTCATGCAGAACCTACTACCCGGGATTAAACACCTGACCTTTATGCATGGCTCCCCACATGAATTATCGAGAAAATATACTTTATACATTCACATAGTGGCAGTTGGATATAGGGTGATTAAGGCGCTGACATAAGCAGGGTACCTTGTGTCCCACTTTGTGAGGGACAGTCCCTCTTTGGGTAGGTGTGTCCTGCCCAAGAATGATACAATGGCAAATATCCTGTGATTGTAGGAAATAACTATGTACCATATTTCATGTAACAGTTGCCTAAAACAGTTATTTCTGTATGAAAAATACATAAATCTTACAAGAAACAGAATAAGCAACTATACTGCTACAAAAATAAGCTCTCATCTAGGAAAATAATTAAAGTTCTAAACCCTGTACTGACCGTGGGTATGTGTTGGCCTGAAAAATCTGGTGTGTCCCGAATATATCCCATCCTGGCCATATGAAAATGAGGCAACCCTACCAATGGTCAGAGCATTCGCACAATAACTGGCCAGCCTCTTAATCCCCCCTAAAACCAGTGACCTTCGGAGAAAAGGTGTTGAATGACACTTGAATGAATAATGACAATAATTAAGAGTAACAGACGTTTTTAACTTGAAAATAAGTATTAATACATATGCTCTGAATCTGTCAACACGTTCCAAGTTAATAGTACTAATATTGTAAAGGTGTCCGTGATTGTCCCTGATTTGTCATTGCCTTGCCCCTGTCACTGTTGAAATTAGTCCCTGAGCAGTTGTTAGGTCCGTACACATATGTACACCAACCAACTATCACATTTGTTGCCAGTACTGTTGAATACCTGTAGTGAAGTCATATATCCTAACTGCCATCCATGTGGAATGTACCACGGATGGTGTAGTGGTAAACCGGTGACTAATGTGTGTCTGTTTCTGGGTCCAAGCCATGCAAGGGCTGCTAATTTTATGTGATGACCAGAATAATATCCTTCGGATATAGGGAGGTTATGGCAGTGGGGATGCGCTGCTGGCATTTAGCTGTATGGGAAATGTAAATAGGTATGTAGGTGTATATGTATGTGAATGTACAGACAAAGATATATATATATATATATATATATATATATATATATATATATATATGAATGACTGAACATGGTCACAATAAAACAGTCATAACGAATGTGAAGGGAAACACCAGTGGAACCCCCCCCCCCACGCCGCATTATCTAGTGCCAACATAATAATCTGGTCAAAGGTGTCCAAACCCCTGCGTCTATAAACACAGGTATAATGTTTGACATTGGGACTAACTATGTCCACGTGCTAATTCTGACTTTCAAATGGGTACAGGACAGTTCCGGTCTCCAGTCAGACAAGCCTAAACCCCAATGACCACATGAACACCCTGACAATCAAACACACTGTTATTCTAAAAGTGTATTAGTTCTGGTTTAAGCACCAGGGCTTCAGGCCAGTTATTTTACATTAAGAAGGTTCATGGATTGCACTCTTGTGAGAGAAGAGGCTGGACTCTGCCCTTCTGAGCTGGGAATTTCTGGTTAAAGGCTTATAGTGCCTGCATATTTGAACTATTTCTTACTGTAATTGGTACACCTTGTTTGCTGTAGCATAGACTAGATCCAGGTCTGCTGAATCTAGTTTTCTTTGTATTCTAGTTATTTCCCTGAAAAGCTAATTCCACCTAAAATGCGGCTTTTCAGTGCTTCTGTGGACCCCTAGTGATATCTGCATTGCTTACTGTACTTATTTCCTTGTTTCACTTGAAAGAAAGTTACTGTTTGTCATTTTTGCATTTAAGTTACCTGGCACTTGCTCACTAAAGCAATTATATAAGTCAGCACTAAAAAATTAAAAGCACTGCACCTTCACAAACTCCCCCTGGAGTACCTTGCTCCCCATTGGCCATTTTTTTTCAATTATAAAGAAATTCCCAATACTATTCTAGCATGTCCAAAGGTCAGTTGTCAATCTCCTCTCCAGCCCAGCTGGTGAATCTGGGAATCTTGAGGCAATGTTACAACTGCCTCATGTACACAGACAACCCTCTCCTCCCAACAAATTCCAACACATGTGAGAGATGCAACCATATAGCCAAACTGGAGGCTAAACTCTCTCAACTCAGTACTGGCGTAACCAGTCAGGAGGAGAAGGAAACCACACTCACGACAGTTCCAGTCTCACATAGACCTACCACGACAGCAAACCAAACACATAAACACACAAAAACATACTTGGAGGCTCTAAACAAAAATCTGCCTAAGCAGTGGAGACCTCCAAAGCAGACACCCAAAGAACCGCTACCCCAAAACAAAACACGTGCAACACATAGCTCACAAAGCCAGTGTGCTGAACAGTCACAGCCCTAAAGGCTAAACAACACACCTGATACACTTGTAATAGGTGACTCTATCATCAGGCACACTGACGTCCCACTCACCAGGCTGAACAAGGAAAAGGTCATGGTGAGCTGCCTGTCGGGCGCTAGGATCCACCACATAACACAAGCACTCAGGTCACTCCAAGGCAAGTACAAATATGACTCAGTCATTGTCCATGCTGGTGTGAATGACCTGAGACGTACCTCCCTGGACTACATGAAAAGAGACATAGAGGAGCTCTCTGAGCATGTAGCCCAAGCCGGTATGACCCTGACCTTGAGTAGCATCTTACCCTCACCAAGAATGATGCCACAATATGAAGACAAGATTATCAATTTCAACAATTGGCTTAAGTATTGGTGTCATTCAAAGGGGATCCAATGCCTGTCAGCCTGGGATGACATGCTCGACAAGCCACGATGCTTCGCTAGGGACGGCTTGCACCTGTCACCCCTGGGCTTTTGGATATTGGCAAAGGCTCTTGTTATCCCTATAGTGCCTTTTTTAGGCAAGGCTCAAAAGACAAACCCACCTCCATAGGTATCACAAGGGATAAGAAACTAAGAGTAATGCTACTCAACGCCAGAAGTCTAAAGCTCAAGATGCATGCACTCGAAACTCTCCTTAGCATGGAGAACATCGATATCTGTGCAGTAAAAAAAACCTGGTTCAAGGCTCTCGAGAGCACCCCAGCACTACCAGATTATACCTCATACCATGCTTTTCGGCCCCAAAACTTGGACCGAACCACAAAAGGAGGGGGAGTATCAATATTCGTCAAAGATACCCACACCTCCAGGTTGGCGGCACAGCACGAAGCATCAGAGACTATGCATGTGCAACTAACAGTGGGTAAAACTGCCTTGCAGTTTATAGCCTGCTACAGACCACCCTCCCAAACCCAGGAACCCCACTCAGCCTTCCTGAGAACACTGGAAAATATGAAGGTCTCTCCAAACACCATTATATTGGGTGACTTCAACTACCCAGCCATAGACTGGGAGCATTACTCTAGCTCCAACACCCTAGCCCAAAGGTTCCTAGAATTTATAAACTCAAATGCTATGGAACAACTTGTTACCACTCCCACAAGAGGGGAAAACATACTGGACCTGATCGTCACCAACATGGGGACTCTATGCTCCAGACCAGAAGTGTATCCCTCACTGGTAAGATCAGACCATAAACTAATCTCACTGGATATTCCCAACCCCGACCCCACCTCATGCCCAGAAAACCACAGTGAAAATCTTCTCTAAAGCAAATTTCACACTCCTCAAAACCAAGGTGGAATCCTTCAAAGCCCCCGGGCCTGTGGATAATATGGCCCAGACCGCAAAATCCTTTATAAACGCATTCTATGAACACCTTCAGGAATGCATGGATCATGCAATCCCAAATAAAACCAAGACCCAATCCTCCAAAGGCAGATGTCCTGGCTGGTGGACCCCAGCCATAAACAAACTATACAATAGAAGGAGGAAGCTACTACATGATAGAGCAAAATCCCAAAAAGGGAAGGCATCTCTGATCAGTATTAGCAAAAAACTACGGGCACTCATAAAATCGTCTAAGGCCAGCTTCGAGAGAAAAATTGCACAGGACACTAAGGATAATCACAAGGCTTTCTTTAGTTATGTTAGGAACCTGGATGGGAATTCCCAGATATGCTCAGAATTAGTCCAAAATGACAAAAAATACACCGAACCCACAGACATTGCCAACATCCTAGCTGACAGGTTCAGCACAAACTTCTCGGCCCTCCCCAACAAAAGGGCTAATATCTATCCCAATAGAGTGCTGCCCCCCTGACATCTCAGATGCTCAGGTAAGAGCTGCCCTCTCCAAAGCAAGAAACACAGCATCAATGGGACCAGGCGGTGTCCGGCTGCCCTACGAACTCCAAGAAGAGCTAAACCCAAACCTAAAACTACTGTTCAATCTCAGCCTTACTACAGGATATGTACCCAAAGAGTGGCGTACAGCAACAGTGGTCCCTCTCCACAAAGGTGGTGCCACAACGGATCCTGGAAACTATCGCCCCATAAGTCTCACTAGCTTGGTCTGCAAAGCTATGTAAAGGATCATCATGGACCTTATAAATAAAGATATTGGGGACCTGCAGACACTGGATCTTACCCAGTTCGGCTTTGTTAAGGGCAGATCCTGCCTCTTGAACCTGGTTAATTTCTTTGGAACAGTCACCAAGGCCATTGACAAGGGGAAGGTGGTCCACACAGCCTACCTGGACCTCGCAAAAGCCTTTGATACAATACCTTACTCGGGCATTATAGATAAGCTCACCAGCTTAAATATAAACCCCTATGTCACTAGATGGGTTGCAAACTGGCTCAAGGACAGAACCCACATGGTTAGAATTGCTGGAGCCATGTCAGACTCCAAACCAGTTACAAGTGGTGCCCCACAAGGCTCAGTCCTGGGACCTCTCTTGTTCGGTATATATTTCTCGGAGGTACAGAACAACATGGAAGGACTGTGGCTGACCAAGTTCGCAGATGACTGCAAACTGGGCGCCATAATAGACTCTCCAGCCGACACACGCATCCTCCAAAAGGGCCTCATAGAAACAGACAACTGGTGCCAGAGCCATGGCCTCAAGCTAAACGCCAAAAAGTGTATAGTCATCCCCTTTGGCAAAAACAAAGTGCCCACAAATTACCACATAGGTGGTAATCCATTAAGTACAGAAGATGTAATTAGGGACCTGGGGACCAAGTTGATAGCAATCTCTCATTTGACAACCACGTGGCCAAAGTGGTTAGAAAAACATTTTATATAGCCCACCTAATCATGAATGGATTCACATCTAGATAAGGGGAGGTCATCGTGCCTCTTTACTCATCCCTCATCAGGCCCATAATTGAGTACAATGCCCCTTTTGGGATGTACCTTACCAGACACCTGCAGCAACTGGAAAGACCCCAAAAGTACCTCACCAAGAGGATCAAGGGGCTCAAACAGATGCTGTATGCTGCCCGGTTAAAGAAACTCCAGCTCTACTCAGTGGCATACCGCCTGCTCAGAGGCGATCTGTGCCTGACGTATAAAGCCATGTCCAACCCGGAATTAATGGACATGCTGCACCTCAGAAAATCCATATCCCATCGAGCTACGTGCTCGAGGGACTTGAACCTCAGCACTGAAATAAATAGGACATGCTGGAGGGACAGATTCATAACCCAGAGGCTCCCTTCATTCTGGAATAAAATCCCAGTACAGGTTAGGCAGAGTCCCTCATTGACTCTCTTCAAGAGAAATCCTGATGAGTGGATGGGAGATCGTAGGTTTACCCTGGGTATCACTTCTGTGTCACTGTTAGACAGAGGCACAGTATACTAACCTTGAAAAAGGGCATAGCAAAATTAATTTAATATGGGTGGCGAAAGCCATACACACTCTAGCTAGGCTTATAAATGCCCTAGGGCAGATAGCCTAGTATGAGCCTATGAAAACATTTGTGCCAGGACTATAAGCTTTGGAGTTCTGAATATCCTTGGAGTAAATAAACATGCAGCACGGGTCCAGAGCAGAAGGGAATAGGGAATGGCACATGTGTAGTACTGCGGTTTTCCCAGCAGGAGAATGGATGCCTGCTGTGTCAGTGAAGCATTGGCACGTATGTTAGGGTAGCTATGAATCATGGGTATACATATAAATGAAGCAGAACACCAATAGTGTATTGGTTAGAGCATCTGCCTAAAGTAAAGGCATTCACAGTTCAAACCCAACTACAGCACATATCATTTTCTTGTGGAATGAATGTCTCTGTGCTGTAAAGCCAACATTTAAACATGTAAAGGTGAATGTGTGTTTTGCATGGGGCCATTAATTGGATTCCTTCAATCAAAGTGGTGCTGTCATAATGAATAAGGCACACGTAAGCACAAAGAAGTGGCAGTAAACATATGTAACTCACAGTAAGCATATGCGAGTGCGCCTGCATGGGTGTAAGCAGCTCCCAGCATAGCAAATGTATGTTTTTTTTATGTACAGCTGTAACATATATATATATATATATATATATATATATATATATATATATATATATATACTTGAAGAATGAACGCAGCACGAATAAAGCATACACAAGGGTTGTGAAGGGAATCTAGAGCAACTAAGGTATTATATAGTGCTTGCAGCATATATCAGATAAAGCTGCCCAAGAGTGAGCAGAGCACTGCCATTCACACCAGAGGCAGGGTTCTACCAGTGGGCAAAATATCGTTGAACAGCTACGTCTACATTAC